>NC_066367.1:600000-857500 GCF_013377495.2 Cygnus atratus
TGAAAACTGGTTGTTGAACTGGAATGGAAGTATCAGTAACTGAAAATCCTAAAACCAAGAGGCCTTCTTAGAAAATACATAGGTAGGTTAGATTAGGCAATCCTCCAGATGGTTCTTAGAAGCACCATGAAATCCAATACACAGCAAAATACACAGTGCCTTCGGTAGGCAGATGGGATCTGTTTTTTCCTTGTTGGAAAATTTGATTACCTGAGGATTCCTTTCAGAATATAACTTCTAATACAGAAAACTGTGCTGTTATATTATAACCAGTCTCTAAGTCCCAGGCCAAAGTCATGGAGAAAGTACAACAGAAAGTCTGAAAAATCATAGAATCATGAGACAAGCTGTTACTGTTCTTCATGAACAACCACCTCATGGCAACAAAAAGAGTATTAGATGTTCCACATTGTTCGAGTCCCTCATGATCTTCACAAGGGGTTATCCATGGTAAACCTCTATGCCATTTTCTGGAGCTGCACAGCTAGAAACACACACACACGAAAGGACCTTCATGACCTTTTTCCATACCGTGCATGTCTGAAGATCTCTATCTTGGCCAACATGAAGGACTAAAATATGGACTGCTAAATCCAGAAGCTTTCATCTGAGATAAAGAGAGACTGAGAGCTGTAATGTCACATCCTCTGGACATATTTGCATCTAATATATCACAGCCACTGTACAAAGGCACAGGATAGTCCTTGAAGAATCGGTCACGAAGTGTCTTATTTCTTAGGATGTTCAGTTTAACATAATTTAACTGTTATTTTCCTCAACACATAGGGTATGATGTAGAGCTTTGTCTGTATGCATAGATGAGTGTGAATTTACTGCAGCACCCGAATCCTAAAGAAGTGCTAAACGTTAAGCTGGCAATCACATTTCTTGAAGCGATTGACAGCACTGATAGTGTTTCCTGGCTGAGCTGTTTTGGTCACTTTGTCTGGTGGAGTCTGTTCACCCAGTGAACTTCACCAGTGTTCAAGAGGGCTTGAATTCATACCCACAGTGGGAAGAGTAGCAACGTTTCCTGTTTATTCTATCTGTGTGACCTGAGAGTATTAAAAGTAAAGCTTTATAAACAGGGAGGAGTTGAACTGTTTTGTAAATTCAACTCTGTTGTGATAAAGCCTGAATGGATTTGTTGTGCAGACAATATGTTGAGACCATTTAATTTGTTTATCCGATACAAAATGGAGGAGTTTGTTTTCTGTTATTGTGGGATACAGCAACCCACTATGCTTAATGTCAGCATGCTATTCTAGCTCTTACATTGAGTTCAGCTTTGTTTATATTCCAGTTATAACTGGGATTTATCTGTTGTGGCAGAACCAGGTATTGATTTGGATCTTCAAACATGTGGGATGCTAACATAGATAAGTTAATGAGCAGCTTTATCTTGCGCTTCTTACTCAGACAAAACTCCCATTGACTTACTGAATCTGACCTGAAAATGCTGTTAATTGATTTATCAACAGAGCTTTATTGTAGTGCCCTGGGAAACAGCACAGATTTTTACAAGAATATACAATAAATGGGTGTTGTTTTTGCTTGTGCTTTTCTAAAGAAAAAGAACGCTAATGCTTTTGTGATTATAAAGATATAGTACTTCTTATGACCTGAAGGAAGGCCAAGTGCTGTCTCACTGCTCAGTGTATGGGTAGCCAAATCCCACATGGTTACATGGAATGGGACTTCATGAATGAAATGCCATTTTTTCCATAATTTTTTTGCACTCTTTTGTAGTGCACTTTATCATTGGTCGTTCTATTAGTTATGCATAACTTAATCCTGTGATTGCTTGTCACTAGGCATTGTATTTAATGTGGTGAGGAATATCTTCACAGTAATGAGCATAGGTATGATTTGGCCTTCAACATACAATGTCCTTGTGGTTGAAATGTTGTCATTCAATCTTTTCCTTCACACTGTACTGTTTTTATAAACAATAATCCAAAGAAACTCTGCAATTATAGAATTCAATAATATGCTGTCAGCAATCAATTACAGAAACACATGATATTCAGATACACTATTTGTGTCAATATTAAAGTACAATCAACTCTCTTGCTCAAAGGATGGTAATAGCAGATCAAATTTTTACAAAAGATACATTAAATCCCTAGATCCCAATCAAAACAGCCTCTTTTCTGTCCTTTTGTTAAATGTGTTCTCTGCTCTTCTGAAAGAGCTTTCATTATTCCTTAGAGAAAGCCTGTTTTAAAATCATCACAGTAGCTTCATGTCACCCATATTTTATATTTTTTCCCATAAGAGAGAAAATTCTTCATCTGCTAAGTCTTGACTGGTATTTAGCTCCCTCTGTTTCTTTCTAGTCTAGTCATTTAATTCCTACTGTGTAACAGTCCTTAGAAATTTTGCTTCAAAACCCTGGTCTTGAAGAAAGGTTATGCAATGGGACAATATGAGCTTCGTTTCAAGATCAAACCTCAGTCACCAGAAATTTTGTATTCAAACTTTCCAATAAATGAACCTAACCATTTCTGGGCACACTGTTTTAAACAAGTAGTTAGCTAAGATCCTTAAGCCAGCATATCCTGATTTACTGTATCCAACTCTCAAATTAACTTTATGATCCATATCCCCTCTTTGCCAGCCACAGTGAACATTTATTAAATGTAGGTATTAAAATGCTCTCTAGCATAAGAAACTTGTATGATGAACCCTAGAGTTGTTATAATGTGCTTCTCAGCTGACTCCCTTAATTTGATGAAGTTATCTATTAAAAGTACAGTCAACATTAATATTTTCTGGCTAAAACTGATGACTAGCTTGAGCTTTTTAAAGTATACGCAGATGCAAATATCTGCTAAAGACCAAGTGATTATTCGATCAGGCTACCCATCATTTACCATTGGAAATCTCACAATTCAAAAAAAAAAAAAAGAGAATCTATTTATAAAGCAAATGTGCAGGTAGGCTGTGAGATTCTTTTTCACACTTTTATGGTTGATTTATTTTATAAATTTTTCTTACTTTTTTTCCCATACTTGCCAACCACTTGATATCAGAAGATGTGCTTTAATATTGCTAGTACATAATAGATGGTATAATAAAGGACAGTGCTCTGTAAATAAAACTTATAAACTAAAGAAAAAATAATTTTCTGCTCTGATTTCAATTAGGATCAATTGTTAATCAATCAGAGAATCCTGGAAACTTGTCTTGTGTTTTCTTGTTTCACAACTGGCATATCTATCTTAAAAGGTTACACATAGTACAGGTAAAGATTTCATCCTCTGCTCTGTTGCCAGGCATGCATTATTATGGCCTCCTGTTCTCTCTCAGCATGAAGGTGATACTGGTATCACAATTTAGACATGCCTATCAGAAGAAATGACAATGAGGGACTTTTTATAAAAATATATTTTTTTAATTTGACCTTCTGCAATTAAAGAGGGCTCTTTGGGAAGCTGCCTGCTTGCCACTCAGCTACATTTCTCAGAAGGCAAAGCTCAAATAATTTCACAACTGCAGTAAGCCACAGTTTTAGGCTGTGCATAAGCATTTTCAGGACAACTGGAAGGCTAAACAGAAGTTGGAAGTAGTTTTCCATCTCACCCCTTTTCACAAGAAAACAGGAGAAATTCACACAGAAGCACTCTGCAGCTCACTAAACACGATCATGTTACTGTTCATTACTTTCACTGCATATTTTTGTAAGCTGCTTAATTTAACTTAAACTCTAACTACTCTGTCTCTTGAAAACCCACATACAATAATACTATCTCTTAGTCTTTTTTTCAAAACAAGTTGCTGTGCTTTTATAGTACTCAAGGAAATGCCTAAGAACTAAAGGAAAAAAATCTCCAGCTAGCCAATCTCTAGCTAGCCTACCTTAAGGGACCACAGCAGGTCCCTCCCATGGCTGCTGGCCTAGCACATAGCTTAGCTGATATCTGTCTGTAGTTTATTGAAAATGTGAGGAGTAGAGGTTCTTCACAAATTGTTTTTAGAAAACAAGTATTGTTTGATGAAAAGTTAGTACAACCATTATAAATGTATGCATTCATTATCAAATGAGTTTCTTGAACTGCTTACCTTGGTAATGGTAACTTCTGTGTTTATAGTTGATGGTGCTCTGTTGTTGTCTACAAACTTTTTTCTTTTAAAGTAGATAGCCTAGTCACGTAGAAGTCAGTTCTAATCAGTAGATGCCGCATTATGGTGTTACCTGTCAGTTGTGATTCTCTTATATAACATTAAATTTTGGTGCTTTCATACTTTAATGACTCTTTGATGAAGCAACTGAATAAATAAGATATAAAGAAATAAAGTGGATATGAAAAAACATCGACATTATAAGAGATTATAACAGATTTTTTCCAGGTTTATTTTGATACTTATTTGAGGTGGACTGGATTGGCTTTTTGGATTATAACTGTAGGATTGTTTAGGAATTATCTTTCTGAGCAGTTTTGCATCATTTATGCTGAATTAACTAATGAAGTGTAATTTTCTCTGCATGTAATGTTGTATAATCTGATAATAAGCACAGTTTATAAAATGGTACATGCATCATTTTTTAAAGGGTGCAGTGTAGTTTTAAAAACACTTCATGACCTGCTGTGAATTAGTGTGTGTCTGAATTGGACTGAGGACTGTTGTATCCATCGGATCTCATAGCACTTCACAGTGCAGCACATGTTTTCAAGTAACTTGATATGAACTGGGAGCAGAACACTGATCAAAAGCCCTCTGAGTGCTCAGCTTTATCTACTTGACTCCTATACCTCTCATGGTCTTATGCATAAAGAGGTTTATTGATTTTTACAGAGTTCCAGTTATCAGTAGTGCTTTCTATATTTGGGGTGGACATCAAAGTATTCATCTACTGCAGACTGTGAATGGAACAGCATAGTCAATAACTTTTCCACTTTGCAGATTCATAAAAAGGACTTACACTTAAAGAAAGGCTGCCAAAGTCTTTCTTCCTTTG
The DNA here is from genome assembly GCF_013377495.2 of Cygnus atratus. NCBI lineage: Eukaryota > Metazoa > Chordata > Aves > Anseriformes > Anatidae > Cygnus > Cygnus atratus. Next base: position 604,964 of record NC_066367.1, read on the forward strand.
TTCTGGAATCCTGGTGGCTTGTTTACTAGAGATAGAAGAGGTGGTATTTCCATCTGTGGAAAAGGAACTAGGCAGCCTGCTCTGTTGGCCTTGATTTTAGAAGTGATGTTGTACTAGGTGATATACAAAGGTATCTTCCAATCTCACCTATTCTGTCACTCCTTATCATAAAGTAGGACTGACCAGTCGAGAACAAGGACTTCTTTGAACAAGGACTTGTCAGGCTCTTGAGAAAGACAGACGGAGAGAGTTTATTGCCAGCAGCCCTCAGCAGTACTTTTTATACAACTGGAAACCTCTCTTAACACAGAAATGCTACTGCTGTTCCACTCATCAAGTCACTAGGAGAGTTTTTTGGTGCAAGGTTTCTTAAGTATAATTCAGTTTATGCTTCAAAATGGTAGAAGCTGAATTAAGAAGTTTTAATTACATTTGAAATGACCTATATCCAGCTGGCTAGAGAAAAGTGAGGCCCATAGCAATATTTTGTTGCTTTGTCTTTTGTATTGGAAAGTATCCCTTGCAAAAGTTGAACTTCACAGCAACATGAGCACTAGAAGTCAAAAGCAGAAACTGATGGCTGTCATTGCTGAACGAAAGTGTCAGCCAGTATTATTCATGATGCTTGTTATGGTAGAAGCTATGCATCAACAGAGAGCAAGCTCCTTTTGTGCTGATGGTTGCAAAACCAGAAGGAAAATCACGATCACTGCCACATAAAGCTCACCCTGTAAATGTCCATAATTATGTCGAGTAGTGTCTGCAGGATGTTGGGAGAGGCTTGCCCTTTTCCACTAGTTTTATGAAATAAACTTTCTTTTATTATCACAGAATCGTTAAATTATAAATCAGTGTTTTTATTTCTACAGTTTATTTATCAAAATAACACACCACAAAATAGGTCAGAGGTGGAAAGGGTCCTTTCTTCAGGTCAGAATTTGTTTATTTGTATTTTGTTCTGTTAATATAGGCATGAAGCTGTTATTCCAAAGCACCCATTATACATCTTATGTGTACCACATTGATTTGTAGAGTATGGCTATTTCCGTAAATGTAAAGAGTGAGGGAATGTGACTTTAGTTGAAGGTTGGAGCTCTTCTGTTTTGGTGGGTAGATTAGTGCATTATGAAGCAGATTTAGAACCTTTTAAGTGACATCATTGGAGAGCTTCCTAAGAGTAAATGACATGTTCAGTGCTGAACTGAAATGGTATTGTAGCTGGAATTGTTACAATAACTGTAGTGAAGGCACCCAAGTCCCCTGGTTATGAATCCTTTTCTTTAGGGATTTTAAGGTTTGAGAGACTTCTACTGTGCAAATTTTATGTTCTTCCATAGCAGACCTCAGCACAACTGTGACTACATGGAAAATTTGAACAAATATACTTCCATCATCTATCTGTGGAGAGAGAGTGAATATATTGCATAAGAGAGAAAAGATTGGAAGACTTTAAATAAAGTCTCATGAACATAATGTCCTCAAAACCATGGAAGGGAAAATCTGAGCTTGATGATTTTGGCAATCCTAAATTCTGATAGATTAACAGTATTTACAAGTTGCTTTCTGCTTCCCGTATAGGATTACTTCATAACTGTCTGTTTTCACCTCTAAATTCTTTCTGTCTTACCTCATACCCTTTTCCTTTCTCTTTACAACATTTGTAGTTTCCATACTTTTGTTAAAAAGATTTCAGTACTAGCAGGACATTATATATTCCAAATTGACTCCTGTTCGTGTTTCCAGACAGAGTGACATTGCGGGAATGGGACCACATCAGTGAAAGGGTATCCAGCTTGGCATACAGTGTTGTGCTGGTGATTTTGATTTAAAGAGGGGTTGATTAACTGACTTGAAGAAACAACCACAGTTTTACAGCTGTGGAAGCCTAAGGAGTCTTGCTTAAACACCTTGCTGGTAACCTTTACTGGCTTATCAGTAATTCTTTCTGTTGCTTGCGTCTCTGGGAACTTGTGAAGTTTAAAAAGTGAGTAACTATGTCCTCAAAATTCTTTGAAGCAGGTTATTATTTCATTCTGTACCTGTGCAAAGCCCAGAACAACAGTGATCCCATACTTTAGGATCCTCAGTGACACAGCCATACAAATGAATAGCAACAAAGGCTGGTTTGCTTGCATTTGAAAATAGTAATTCAGACTGAGTGGGGTGTTAGTATGTATGCGTGTCTGTGTGAAAATACATGGCAGTCAAGACAGAATGGTGTTCAAACTACATTTATAGACAGTAACTGAATGATCTTGTATATGAAGACATAAGCAGACTGAGCAAAGGCATATATTGAAACTTCTGATGCAAGACTGCGTGAAATTCACCTGTACTTTCTGTACGTAATAGCGTTTGGGTCTTCCATTTGCAAATGCTCATAGTTCATTCAACAGAATAGCTCTTAACTGTGCTGTTGTTGAATCCAGTAAGGTGTGTGGTGTTCTTTGTTTGTTTGTTTAAGGAAAGGACATAGTTATAAGACTGTGGTTAAATCCTACTAAATCTGGTTATATAGCTGTTTATCTGGGTGGAAAGAGAACTGAGAATACAGCCTGTTTGTTCCCATTGGAATACCTCAAAAATCCAGGGTCAGGGTCAGAATTTCTTAAGGCCTACAGGCTACTGATGGACCTGTGCTTGCATGGAGTTATGTCTGAGGACACCCATGTGCAGCAGTGATCCTTGAGGTCCTGACCCTGGAGACTTGTCTGCACAGTTAAATGTGAGGAGAGCAAATATATGAGGATGTAGAGAGGGCTTACGAGAAAGTGTGTTCCACTTTCCCACCTTGTTCCCAAGATGACTTGCCACTTCATGTTTGGAAATAATTGGGCAGCTGCTCAGCTCCTGTAAACTGCAGCTCCATTGAAATAAGCTGTGCTTTGATTGTCCTGCTAGTTGTGGCACTGTTCCAATATCAGCTGTACACTGCTGTCTGCATATGAGCAGCTTTGATGCACGTGCTATGGACTGTGGAATAACTATGTAAGTGTGCTCCCCATGTAGTAAGTAAAACACAGCAATCTTCAGCAGAAGTGTTGTGGGGGTTGGGAGGGAGCATGGAGCATATTACTTATGTCCCTTTGCAAATAAAATGATTGTTCAATAAGCTCAGAAGATATTCTGTTTCCCTTTGATGAGTCAAGGTCAGTCAGGGAATCTGAAAAGAAAAACACTCATGGTGTCCTTAATGTTAAGTGTCCTCAGACTTAAGAGGGCAGTGCATTTTGACAGAGTGGGATTGTACTCTTCTTTGGTGTTGCTGGACTATGTAGTTACTCCCTCTCTACCTACCAGGAAGAGGAAACTCACTGTGGTTTTAAAATACTTTAAGGCAAATTAGGTTATTTTCCATTGTAAGAATTTGCTTACTTTATAAGCAAGCCATTGTTAACAGTGGATATCAGCCACTGGTGCAGCGACAAACAATATAGTTGCAAGCTTTGGCAAGAACAAACCTAGTTCACTCGTATTTGCCCCTGACTCTGTCTGCCAGTAAGGATTTTATTATAGATCAGTGCCTATGCTTATCAGCCTTTGGTGTGGATCCTTGGTGGTCCCTAAAGTGTGACAAAATCCTGCACATATACCTTTGCCCTCAAGCAAGGAAACAGAACACTGGGAAAAAAAAAAAAAGTGGTGAGGAGTGAACCCATTCAAATTTGCATTGGTTTGTAAACAGGGTAATTTGGCACAGGATGATGCTTCCCACTCCTCCCCCACCCCCAGAACTTAAAAAGTTGAAAAAGATTTATACATTTTGTGAAACCTTATACTAAAATTTGCCACTATTTAAACAGCCTTTGCTAGCTGTGGATGCTTTGCCAGAGAGATGATACTTAAAAACAGGTGTATGTTTCCTAGGAGACACAGAGATGACCAAGACCTTCTTGCAGCTCAGTGTCAGAGACAGTTTTCCTGGTGCTTGCTACTAAAACCCACCATTTCTCCAAAGAGGATCTGATAGTGCTCTGTTTCTTGATTGACTATTGCTCACTAGCCCTTTAATCTCTCAGGATACTGGACAGTGGAAGAAATTTCAGTTCACTGCCCTCTCCACTGACATACAATTCCTTACCCTCAATGGATGCCCTCAGCCCTGAAGTGGAGTGGCCATTAAGGGCAATTCAGCCCACATTGTGTATTTGACTTTTGTTTTTTTCAGATGAGGCTGCCAAAGCAGGGAATGGTTAATGCCAATTACAGTTAATGCCTATTACAGTCGTGGCTTTTGTGTGAAGAACATTAGTCCAGTAAGAACTGTCCGGGGACCACCAGGCTGTTTTACAAAAGCTGGCAAGCAAGCCACCCAATGGAAATGAGTCTCGGAAGTACGGTGTCTTTCCAGAGTCTTGGGAAAAGTTCTCACAAATGCAATCTTTCTTCACATGTTGAAACCAATAAATTCCTTTCAAGGCCTTGGTGACGTTTCCACCTTGATTTTTTTTTTTTAATAACACACTTCTGTTTTTTCATAAGTGCTTTAAAATGATCTTCTGAATGTGATTAAATTCTGTATGTGCTTGAGGCTTTCATGAACAAAACAGATTTTGAAGTGACTTTTCCTTTTAACATAAAGTTACATGTAACCAAGAGCCTGTGCCAGAATGCACTGTGTGAAAGCTTCTGTGCCAGGTAGGTTCACATTTCACCAGGGTAGCATTGATTTCTTTTCACTCCTCAGTTTACATTTCCAAACATATCAGTATACAAGTCCTGTAGGATTAATTTTACATCTTGTAAAGAGGTTAGCATTGTTCGTGATAATGCACAGCCTTTGTTATAATTACAGCAAGTCATGGGAAGGTTCAACTATTTCATTAGCTGGCTGAAAACAACAGAGTCTAAAGTTTCATTAAAATCAGATGTAATACTTGTGTTCCAAGATCATTTGGAAACTAATAGGAATAATCTAAGCCATAATATCCCAACTAAGTCTGAGCTGTGCTAATCACATTGGGGATCATACTGTAGTGATTCTGTATTAAAATATGTTGTATCACGATCCCAGTCTCTAGATGTACTCTCCAGGAGATGTGGAGAGTTAAGGCAAGACTATGCATACTTTGCTTATGGGAGCATAATATGTGGGGCTCTTTCTTGCAACCCAGTACCAGGTTAAAGAGCTTATTTGGGTACCCTGGTTGTATTTTTCTCATAACTTAATCCATCACAAATAACAGCCGAAGGGCATGACAGATTGCCTGAAGAGCCACCGGCAGTCTGTGGGCTCCTTAGTTTGGAGGCTGTGCAGAGCTTATGCAAGGACTCCCTCTCCAATATTTTTTCGAGGAAACAATTGTGGCGGTATATAGAAGCGAAATACAGCCTGTTGATTACCGGTGGTCACATTTGGCTTTTCATTTCCTCTTGCTCAAGGAAACCAAGTTGAACTTGATTGTACTTTATATTTAAAAGCAGCTCCTAATGGTAAGGAAAGGAGATGGGGATTTGACTGCTCTTATCGCAAAGAAGTCAAGTCATTTTAACAGCAGCAGTACTCGCTGCTAAGCTTTATAGATCCCCTTGCTAGATCAAGAGTTATATCCTTCACACTAACATAGGCAAAAAACGTGCACAACTGGACAGTTTTGATGGACTCTTCCAACTGGATTTCTTTTGCACCTGTTTCTACTTAACTGAGACAAGAAATTTTGATAGGGTTAAGCCAAAGAAGTGTAAACTTTTAACAGGTCCCTACATGTAACAGAAAAAAGAGCTGCAGTTTTCCGTTCCACGAAGTCGATGGAGTAAATTCTTGCTTTCCTTTCTTCTCCCTTATAGATGGTTTGGCTTGTGCCAGCTACTGTCTCCCATGTCCCATACCAGGGATCAGAACTAGTGTCCTGACCAAAATTTCCCCTCTTTATGTTGGAAATGAGAAATGTTCTGGAGATAATGTAGCAGTGTAAGTGTCAAGACCTTTTTGCATTATACCCAGGTTGCCTTTATGGCTGCTACCATCAAAGAAAAAAAAAAAACAACAAATACCTCTCTCCCTCCCCATTTGTTAGCCTATTCCCTGCACAGCCCTTTTCATGCACATGTTCCAAAATCTGTCTATTTTCCTCTGCAAAACTCTCCTCTTAACTTAACCAGGTCCCCAGCCTCCTCTTAACCAGGCGCCTAAAGGGGGTTTTCTTTCAGAGGTCCCACTTCCTTAGTTTTTTGCAGTCCCAGCCCTATATTTAAAAAAAAAAAAACAAAAAACAAACAAACAAACAAAAAAACTAAACAATGCTTTGGACAGCTGATGAAAGCCTTAGTCTGCTCTACTCATATAGAGAGGTGGCAGTTTTCAGCAGAGCACCTAACCACTAGCTGTGGCAAGCTGGGCACTTTTAGAGTGTTTAGGAAACACCGCATCTTAAGCAGTTACAAAAAGATGTGGAGGAATATTGGAAATATCTTCTGAAGTCTCCATATAGGTTATTAGTGTGACCAAATCCTCCAGGGACTGTAAGTGAACTACCTCAACAACTCACCAGGTCTAGTGCATGCTGTGTGCGTAGAAGAGGCTGCCTCAGTCACCCTTGTCTTCTGAGAGTCAGCCTTGAAGTCTCTGTGGCATGGAAGCTGGCCAGAGTTGTGTGGTCTGGCTCAGCTCAGCACATACAGAAGCTTAAGCAGATCCTGAGAGAGAATAAAACTTTGCCCCAGGATGTCTCAGCAGTGCTTTTGTGGCTGTCCTGCCTTGGCCTGCCTGGAACAGATATTTTAACCCTGCTCCACTGGTCACCATGGTTTAAATGAAAAAGGACAGGATGTGTATAATATTCCCTCATGCTGCCAGTAAGGTAATATTCAGTTTGTGGTGGGGACATGGGAAGGCAAGGGAAAAGCTGGGCCAAAGTTTTCGATACTCACTACTTTATGGCATGCAAAGAAGGGCAGAAAGGCAGGGTTTCAAAATAAAGGAAGCAGAAGGATTTGGTTTGTTCCTTTCATAAAAAAGTCTTCCCCAGCATGAAAGGCTGAAAATAATAAAATAATTGTGCAGAATCTAACAGAAAAAAATAGAGCCCTCAAACTTATTTTTTATTTTTTTAATATCTGTTTAACTTTAGGAGCTAACACAGTGCAGGAAAAAGCATTTGTTAGAGAGCGGAAAACTGTCTGTTAAGTGAAGTTGTAAAAGCTGTCATTATACGTGTTCTGAGGAAATCCCAGGAAACAGGGAAGTTAATTCACCATGATATGTTTATAATCAAATGGCATTCTGATGAGAAACACAACAACCACAGTAACACCATGCATTGATGTTAGAAATACAACAATCAAGATGCTCATGATCAGCTCTCAGCTCTCCCTCTTACAAAGGGTGTTACGATTGAAGAGTTTAACCTTACTGTCTTTTCTATCAGTAAGCCTCAAATGCTGAAACAATGAAGGGGGATACAATTCCCAATCCGTTATCTTTAAAAATAGATTGAGAGCTCTGTGGAAAACCTACAGAAATCAAGATGAACAATTCCCAGGGACTTCAGTGGGATTGAATCAGGTACAAAATCATTTGGGGTCTTACTTCCCAAGACTTGAGAGCTGGAAACTCTGCCTTTTCTTTAGTTCCCATGAGGAAATCATCTGCGGTGAAATGGAATGAAATAGAATAGAGTAGGACATGTCTGAACTTTAGCTAGACAGCACACCTGCATTTGGATAGATACAAAGAAGGTTGTAAATGAAGAAGAAGGGGTAGACCAGACAAAAACAATTTTTCCCATGGTAGCAAATAGTTTGTTTGCAGTGCAAAAAGTGAGAGCTCAGCTTGGGGAACTTGAAAGACTGTTTAGTGTAGGAACAACATTTGTGTGAGTCGCTAAGCAGGAGGTTTCTTAAACTGCAGTATTCTGAACCCCAAGGGAAATTTGATGTGCTGCTGAGAAAGTGACTTGTTAGAAAGTGTGCCTCTGATAAAGACACCTACATAGTGAGGGAGGCCTGACTGGGTTAGAAGAAAGCTGGGAATATAAAAGTGATGCAATATAACCTTGCCAGTGTTTTGATTCAAGAACCCTTTCAAGGAATGAGCTGAAGTAATTGAACTTCACATAGCAATACAGCCTTACTTGTGCCATGGTACCTTTCATCAGACAAATTGATATTCAGCCCAGAACTAAAACATTAAATCAGAGGATATGAAATGAAAAATAAGAAGCAGAAAACATGACTTTTGACTTGATGAATTGGCTGTAAAAACTGGGGTGAAAATGTTGAGGTTTAAAATTATCAAAGCTCTCTTTGCAATTTTGCAGCACTTTCTCAACCACAAATATGCTTTCCCACATAAGACAGTAACTGTGTTTCTTTGTAGACCTATCATTAAGATCAGCAGAATGCCAAGCAAATATCAAAGCTTTGAATGGAAACTGTTAGTGTTTTCTTTCTTCCTTACTTCCTTTGGAAAAAAAAAAATTGAGAGGTTTATTTCAATTATGCATTTTTAACAGATCCGGATTATAAAACAGTATGGCCTATACACATATATAAATAAAGTTGCTGAGAATTTCTTTTAGTAAGATCTTTCTTCAAGATCTCTTCTTTCCTGTGGAATGTGTATATGAGACCTTTGGAAAGGTGAAGAATATTTTCAGCATACAGATGGTGATCTGTTTTCTAATTCTACTTTGTCTGACTGACCTGGCTGAACATTCTTACTGTCCAGAGGTGTCCGGAGCATGCATGAAAGCATACTAATGCACAGCACTGAGGCAACAGTAGTGGACTGAGAACAAGTATTACATATGAGGGGTATTTCAGTCTTTGTAGTTTTGGAGGCCTGTTAAGTTCTTTCCTCATAATTAGATTGTTGCAACAGCATAGCTAATGAAATCACAACTCCATCTAGGACTGAGGTTGTGTTACAAGAAAAGTTAGTTATGTCTACATGGCACAATGCAGCGTTGTATAGCTATAGCAAGCTAGATGTCAGGATCAGAAGTATAGCCTTGTGAGCTGCAAATATATCCCCAGTGTTGTGCAACAGAGGAAGCTCAGGAATGTGGGCTGGTGGCAAGATAGCCACAGGCAGGCATACTGAGAAGTCTGTGTAGCCATGATCCTCCCTACTACTACTCTGTTGACATGCACTATTTACTTCTTTGTTTGCGGAGAATGTGGTGGATATGCGTATGTTCTTTCCACACTGCATGTAGAACCCAGAGGTAGGAATGTACAGGCAAGAGTGCTTCAAAATGTTGTATTATATAGCGCTCAAGAAAAGGATGCTCTAGATTGATGGCCTGTGTTCCTCAGGGTTACTGTGCATAGCCCTGGCCTCTGTGAATGGGCCTGCCAGTGGGTTTTGTGCAATTGCAAAGGTCAGGAAAATTATGATGTGTTTCAAACAGTGTCTGTTTCTGCCTTTTCTTTGGGATACAAATATGCAGACAAGTTTAAACCTTTGCCCTTTATTCTTATTTAAATTAAATAACTTCACTATCAGTGCTGAAAAAACTGTCTGCTTCAGGTACTGACCCATGTGAAGTTTCATTTGGTTATACAGAGAATTGCCTCGCTGGAGAGTAACCATTTGAGGGTTTTTAGTTATTGTTGTTGGGTTGGTGGGGTTTTTTTTGTTTTGTTTTTTAAGTGTCAGCTCTCATCTGGAATATTTTAGAAGAGGATTAATCACTTCCCAGTTTTGTTGAACCTGAAACAAGACTTTCTGACTGAAATGCACGTAACTTAATTTTCTTGTGGCTGAATACAAAAACCACCAAGAAATCATGCCATCCAGTGAGGATACTTTAATTTGGTTTTAGGGAGAAAGAGGCTCAGTTTGGCACAGAGTCATGGGGCAGTGGGAACACTCATGTAAAAATAAGACAGCCTTTTTTTTGCCTATATCCCTAATATAGTAAGCATATTTTCATTTCCAGAAGCATGGACTCTCTTGCAGGGGTTTCCTTGTTCTGAGAGAAGATAGAATCAATTGGCAACAATCACAATCTTGCTTTTTCAGTTTCATGTTGCTTGCAGGAAAAAGCAAAGGGAACAACACAGATTCAGCACTGAAGTGAAGTAAGTAAATTACGTGATGGCAAAAATTAGGTATAGAAAAGACAAAATCAGTATTTACATTTAAGAGTAGAACATGCAAAACATGTTGAAGTGTCCCAGCTAGCTTTCATCTTACTAGATAGGCAGCGGTGAGTTGGAGGTGGTTTAATTTTCAGCACAAGCACCATTCCTACCCGTGGAAACACATCCTTTGCTGAGCTTGATGCAAGGGGGAGAGGTTCTGTGGGCTGCAGGCAGCACAGCTGCTCAACACTCCTCTGGTGGAGATGGGCATCCACCTGCCACATCTACTGGTGGAGCTGCTTGTCGGAACAGAAGGGAACCATTCCTGATGTGTTTTAGGCCAGCAAGCATCTGCCTGAGCAGTGGTAGATTTGAAGGAGGCACTAGTCCCCAGCAAATGTCAATGCTGAATAGCTGGGGTGTAATGGGGAAAAATATGTTTTTCAACAGATTTTTTGCTGGATCCTGTCCTACTGCATCTTCACTGCAGTCATTAGTAGGAGATTAGGAAAAATAAAGCTATCCTGAGTAGGCAGTTAGTTGCTGTAATCAGGCTCCAGTGCAATTGATTTACCCTGTTTCACCTCCATGGAGAGTATTAGCATACATATTAAGTCACACACATCAAGATGCAGCTTAACAACTCCCACCTCATGCTTCCCTGTAATTAGGATGGTTTTTTTCTTGCAGACATGCATTGCAGAGCCACAGCCTTTTCTGAGGTGTATAGCCCATCAGAAAAGCACAAGTGGTCAGTAGATCACTGAAACACACCATCCCTTGTCTCTGGGATATAGTGGCATGGAGCAGGAGGGAGGATGAAAAGCTATGCAATGTCCAAGGTGTGAGTGAAGTATAAGGGCTCTGTACTCAAAGTGTATTTGCTAATACAGTCTAATACAGAGGCCAATTCTCTGTTACATAAATTTACGTGCCAGATGCTGCAATCAGCTCAACAGGTCATGGCACTGTCTTGTTTGAGAAAAGAATTCACCCTCTTTCTAACGAAGAATTAGAAAACTGCTCTTGTTAAGAGCCATATTCAAATCTGCTGCTAAACAGCCTTTCACATTATTCCAGAGCTTTACATGTCCCAGTGCTCTTGGGATGTACTGAGGAAAAACACATCAGAAGCACTGAAGCAATCTGCCACTGCTAAAATTCTCAACTTAAAGTGCCAACTGCTGCTGAGATGTGCTGAGATACTTCTTATGCCATAAAGCAAATTGCAAACCACTGAGAACTGTCAGACAGCAAATTCTTCACCAATAAAAAGCCAAGAAGCTTCTAAGAGTAGAGCTGGCCAACAGTTTCCTATCAAAATGTTTTTAAACCTAGTATAGCCTATTTTTATCAATAAGAATTTTTGGTTTCTGCTAAATGCCTCTATTTTTTTTCCAGAGAAGTAATTTTAAAAAGAATCCAGATTTTCTAAAACAATAAGCATGTAATATGAAAACCTTTTCACAAGAAAAAGAAAAAGGAAAATAAATTGAGGGCTTTGGTTTCCTGTGAAAAGTAGCAGTGAAAATCATGATAAAATTGATTTTACATGAATAATGAAAGATATTTTCAATATTTGAGCTTTTTCTGTTATTCTGTGCTGAGAACAAGTCTTTATTTCATCATAAACATCATCAACAGCCACATGTGTGATAATCAAAACAAAAAAATAGTTTGTATATCTGGATAATCTCTCATTCACTAAACAGCATTTTCAATGGGAAGCTTTCATTGAATATTTTTACATAATGTAGCCGGTTCCATAAAACCCCAATAGCACATCAGTAGCTCAGTTTCCATTTCTTAAAAAACTGCCAGGACCTCTGTGTTTAAGCATTGGTTTTGTTATGGATGTAGAATTCTGACTCAAGCAAAGTATCATGTTAAAGCATATATGCATATAGTGTAGTGTCAAGTGCGAATATTGGCATTCAAACCTACCATTTTCCAGACTGCCAGCCAAATGTGTGTTTAGGATGTCTGGCCAGAGTCACATAAATGGCTGGAGGTTTTCTATCCTTCTGTCGTTGCAGGTTGCCTTCTATGACTGACTGTTCGGCTTGTTTGGTCATTGTGAACATTACTTTTAAAAATTCCAACTTCCTTGTTTCATCCAAGATGGAATTTAGATATCTGAAATAGGTGGATGCACAGTGTGATGTACTTGAGAAGGATTCTGGATGTCACAAGATTTATGCCTAACTTGAAATGTTTGAAGAAATTTAAACCGATTTAAGATGTTTCAGATAGGCATCCACAAAACTGAAACACAGTAAAATCACTTCAGAAACCTCCCATGTAAAACTTTACCTTGGTTTACTGTGACTTAGCACTGAGAAGTCCAACTGCAAAAAGAAGATAAAGCTGTGATCTGGGATATTCAGTTTAGTAAGTAGTGTGACAGTGTAGGAGAGCTTTCCAAACATAAAAGATTTCCTGTTGCTCTGAATACTTGTGTTTGGAATGGGAACAGTTAAAAAGAAAGCACATCATGGGAAGTGAGCCTGAAACACAGATGTGTTGTCAACTGTATGTATGCATGTAGGGCTTATAACTTGTAAACATTATTCCTTCCTCATGTGTAACATCAGTGGGTATGGCTTTGCTAGTTAATCCCTTTGCAGAAGTTATGAATGTGGAGAGGATGAGTGTCTTGTGGATGAATCTGCACTGATTATCGCATCAGTATCAACTCAAACTCCCATTTTTCATATATTTTGTATTCAGGCTTGATAGCAACTTCAAACAATCCAAGCAGATCAGGATCCTAAAATAAGATGCATTTCTAGGTCTCCTTTCTCACCCAGAACAATGCGATGTATTTTCAGTGGTCATGTTCACTGCAGATTTAAACAGTTTGGTGACTGAGCTCTCAGTCAATGTGTCAGTGTAGGTTCAATATATTATGCTGTCTAACTTACAGGATGCTGAGGCAGTTCCCAGCTCCTGGGTTAATGTACACTTATCGGGTTTGTTCTGACTCCATATGAAGGCAAGAATGGACATGCATCATGCTCTCCACTTTCCACGTCTTATTTCAGTGGGATGGCAGGTGCGCCACTAGGAAAGAGCTGTGGAATGTACCATCCCAAATTATTTAAAACCTAAGTGTGTGCTGCAACATACCTGCCATGCTATATATTTGGAAATGGGTACCTGTATTTAAATACTCCCCTTCCCGAATCCTTGTGATTTTACAGGAGTGTGGCCTCCATACTTACAGAAGTAAGATGGGGAGGAAATTTACTTTAGAGTCCCATCTACCCTATGACTTTGCATAGATTATCTGAGGTACAGAGATGCGTGTGAGAATAGGCTATATATTATTTCTAATTACATGAAAAAAAGTCTATGTAGAAATAAGAATATATATTTACATGGGACACCTTACATCTGTTGTGTTTCTGACAAAGTCTCTGGATAAGGTTGACTATATTTCAAGGACTTAATAGATGATATTTGGAAAAAAAATAGTAATAGCATTTTGAATACCCAGGTATCTCAGCTGAGTATATGGGTGCAAATATACAGCACTTTGTTCACTGAACTTTTCCTAAAATGCTGTAAGTACTGTTGTTTTGATAAATGCAATGTCAGTATTATTATAAATAGAAACAGAAATTTCAGAAGAGGATTATTTATCTTATGATATGTGATGAACAGAAATCTCAAACGCTTTCATGTGGAGCCTTTGCATGTGACTTCCTTACTTTGTTAAGACAAAATTCTTGCATTTCTAATCACATTACAAAGATGAGCAGGAGAGAGTAGAGAGTATTATGTAGTTGCCTAATCACCTAAAGGGCAGTGATTACAGCCACTGTAAAGAGGTCAGGAAGCATCTCTGACATTCTCTGCTTCGGTAAGTGAAGCATGAAGTTGCTCATCAAATTCCTTCTGCAGTTGGTCCCTAAGGGAGATAAGTGTGGTCACCTCCCAAGTCTGCTAGTTCCGACACATCTACTTTGAAAATGGCAAATTAAAACATCTGCAGGGAGTGGAGACTGCTGCTGCCAGTGCACATGGCCTACATGTGAACCTGCGGTCTTCTTGGGATCTCAGAGCATTCCTCACAGGGCACTGGGATGGGCCAGCCTGCCCTTTTTAGGACTGATGCAGGCAGGAGTTTAAAATCCCTGCCAGACAGTTAAAAAGCTACAGAAAAACAAAAACTTCTGTGGGTTCCTGGAAAGTTTTCTGCATTGCCCCTAGCAGGTTTGACAGACCTCCAATCACTCCCTGGGAGGAATGGCAATGGTCTTCTAGAATCCAAACTGCCTCTGGGTTTGTGAAGTTGTGCTACAGCCATTAGCTGAATATGAGGCCTCTAGAAAGTGCCGAAAAACATAATACAAAAATTTCATGTGTTGCAAATACTGCAGCCTCCTGGTGGAAAACATGGGATACTTGCGATATCAATTCAGTGATACAAAAGTACTTCATAACCTAGAAAACATCTCTCTTTTCCTTGCTGGAAACATGTTCAACATCAAATTAAATGTACATGACAGTACACCACAAGTTATTATATGTTATTCACTCCCACTGCAACATTGCAAAAGCCTCACTGGTGGCAGAGTAGCATGAATTCATGGCATTTGATACAAAGAGTCTTTCAAAAGAAAGACATGCAAAGACTTTTAGTTTTAAACCATTACATTCCTGTCATTCCCCTAAAGAGATATGTGAAATGAATTAATCCATCGTCCCTCATTAAATCATTTCTTGTGCTTGGCTGTGGAATTTCAGGATATTAAGAAGCTTGTGAGACAGGGGTGTTGATTGCCAAGTCAGCGGAAACTTTAGAAGACTGTGTCAAAACTAAGCTTGTTTGACATGTGGGACCAAAATATTTGCAGTTGTATAATGAAGAGAAGATTTTGGGGTTTGATTTGGCTTTGTTTTTTAATAGCTCTGGGATAGCAGTTGATGTCCCATTTTGCAAGGCTCTAATATTAGAGGACTCTTTGATGTGGAGGGGAAACTGCTATTTCTTGGGTTGTGCCATCAGAGGTTGTTGCTTCATGGTGGTGGACAAACAGTAATGAAAACTGTAGCTGTCCAACTGGTGGGACAGAGGTCTCAGGCATACATTTTTCACAAATGCACAGGTATGGCTTTGAACTGTACATACCACATTGCTTGCTCCAGTATGTGTACTGCATGTCTATGACTCACCTGTTCCCATGGCTGGCTGGCCTCTGGTGGATGGGAGCTGGGGCTGACTTATGTATATGCCAGTTCTTCAATTAGGTTGTCTAGCCTGTAGGTTTTTAATGATCATCATGCAGGTCTTTATCAGTATGCTAAGTCTTGAGGATTCTTTCTGACTGATGTGTCACCAGGAAGAGTTGAAGCTACTCTGGCAGTGGCACAAAAAACTCCAGTCTTGTAAGTTTTGGGCTGTTTGGTTCATTTTTAAAATGAGCGCTTCTTATTCATTATAAAATAATAAGGAATTATCTATTGTAGCAACTGTTACTGTATGCATTCCAGCACTACCTGTAACAGCAGTGCAGACCTAGCACTAATTCCAGGTGACTCGTATTCCCACGGAAAGACATTCTGGGAGAGGGAAATGAGTACTGGTGGTTGTTATCCTGTCTGTTTTCATTGTTTCAAGCAGTGCTATATTTAGATACGTAATTACTGGTATTGTGCTGCTCTTCCTATCTTCTGCTGCAACCTCCCCTCCCTCCCACCTCCTACCGAGCTTTCTCTTCGTGAGAGACTTGCATGAGGGAGTAGTCAAATCATACGTGGCATTTGTTCCCCTTGGCAGCAATCAGCCATCAATCCAGGGAAGCCACACACTCCTGCAGAGCTTCAGTTGGTGGTGATGGGAACAGAGGATCCTGCACACTGTCTTTGAAACATCGGTCACAGATCCATGGATTCTTGGGATTGAGCCCTGTGCTATTCTAGGAAGGGGTAAATCCCGTCACTGTTGCCACCAAATTTATTAAAACTCAACAAAGTAAGGTGGCAGAGAGATATTTCAGCCAGCAGAAATTATATAGTCTTAAATAAGCACTTTGGTTAGTTTGAATAAAGGTAATAGAAATCTAACATTAAGCTGGTTTAGCTGCTTTCAGTCAGTTAAACAGAACCCAGGCTAGGACTGAGAAGATCTGTGTTCATTTTGTTCCCCTTCAGAATTCCTAGGTGACCTGGAGAAATCATTTAATCTCTGTTCCCATCTAAAAAGACCCAGTTATAAGACTCCTTTTCTTTGTCTTAAGTTTTTAAATTATGAGGTTTGACAGCAGGGATTGTCTGTTCCTATGGGAGTACAAGGCATTCAGTAGGAGGGATCCTCATTTCATCTGAGTCTTTGCTGTTACATAGGTAATAATGGTACCTGTGAAATACGACTGTCCTATTATTTAAGTTTAAGATTAAAGGAAAAAGTTATGTGCAGGCTCTGAGGCTTTTCAAGTTGCCAGGGGATTTCATACACCTCCCCAAAGCCTGTATTGTTATAGAATTGGCTGGAGGCAGAGACTTGGAATCTGGAACTGCCCAACAGAGAAAGGGAGAGCATGGGCTCTTGTATTGAAACAAATCCTATCAGTGTTCATCATATCTGTGGGAGAATAACGGAACTGCTGTGCACAGCAGAGCAGGTGGACTACTGAATTTGGGGCACAAAGAGCAAAGTTACTGCTAGGACACAAGCTGCCTTCCTTTCATGTTTTAGATAGTAAAGGCAGCCGCGATTTGAGTGTCATTGCATAGCTTTTGAATGAATACAATGGAGCAGACGGTTCCACTTAGTTCTGAAATGAGATGCAATCATATCTGTGAATCACACAGTGGCAAATCACAGTAATCTGCATTACAATGTATCATGCTCTTGCACTACCGAACTGCAATGTACTGCAGCAGCAGAAAACCCTCCTCACTGACCTGGACTGTGTCTGCCTTAGGCATAGTGCCATTGAAGCAGTAGGATACAAAAAGAAGTGCTTTCTGCCGCAGAAAAGAGCAATCTTAACTGGAGTCAAGTCTCACTAATCCAGGACTAGCATTGTTTTATTCACAGTTTGCATGGTTGCATTTTGTGAATAGTTACTATTATTGTCGTTCTTCAGAAAATAACCTACCATTTCTTAAGTTGGCTATTTGAACATGACTTCCCTACCAACTCAATGATGTACATAGAGTAGTGTGAAGAGGTACTATCTTAGAGCTTTCACTTTCAAAATAAATTGAATTTATCCTATATTATATATGCAGATTGTCTTCTATTTCTGCTGTCTTGAGACACTATGAGAACAACTGGTTAATGAATTTTGCCTGACTGCAGCAGGAATAGGATCAAGAAAATACCCCTACCTGTATTTTTCTAGTCCCTTCATCTTCTCAGAGCATTTATTCTTATTCATATCATTAAAACAGCAAATAAAGGTCCTGTGAGTAGAAGGTAACTAACACGAAAGCCAAATGAACAACTGATAATCACAGCCCAGCTAGTTCATAAATACTTGCCCTTCTCACCACTTCCTCTCATTTTCTTTTAAAATACTAGAAAGGTATTTAAGTATTAGAGCACTGAATGGAAGGAAACAAAGTAGCCACCTGATACAAAAACCTCCAACTCTATAAATAAGGAAATTCAGGTGCTAGCAGATAGAGAAACAGTCAGAAATCTAGATAAAATCTGTTTTCTGATTCTTTTAATTCCAATATTTAAGATTATAGATCTTTGAAATAAATAAATCAGTATGTTTGTCTTTTCTCCAGACTGAAGGTTGGTTGGAGATTTTTTTTAATTATTATTATTTTTTTTTAGAATTAGAATAGAATTTAAAATGGTTTTGCTTGATTGAGCTTGTTGGAAAATAAGGATTTCTGATTCTCTGGATTTTTGACTAACTGTAGCATAGAAAAGTAGCCTCTGTGCAAAAGGATTCTCATTCTGAAGAGTAGCATGTATGGGAAAAGTAGGTATACAGAACCAAGTTTTCTAAATAAAATAACGTGTTTATTTTTTAGAGATTTTCAACAAAACTCTTTACTGTGGAGGAGCCATAGAAGTTCTTCCATTTGGCTAGATAGTGGCTAGTTAAGGCAAGGGACACATGGATTAATGAAGTAGAAAATGTTCCTGTACAGAAGATTTATTTGACTATGAGTTGCAGCCCTTCTGGGCTTGTGTGGTTAAACAAGTTGCTAATGATTTTAGAAATACACATGTATTCACTGATAGTGATGATAACTAGCACTTGATCTCCTGCCTTCAAAACCCCCATGTCTTCTATTTAAGCAAAAGCAGATGTTGCTTTCAAGTCCAGAGTCTTTAGTCCTTATGCAACAGATGAATACAGGTTTATATTTTCAGGATCTGGTGTTAGATGGGATCATACTGAACCCAACATGGAGGAACCAAGGCCTCCAGTATATGTGCCCTTTTCTGTTCTAAGTACAAGTCAAATGTATTTATTTAAATCTAAAGATTAGGAGGGTGTAGATTTTAGTATTACTTGTCCATTATATTATCAAGTTGCAAGCTAGTTAGCAATGAAATGTTTTAGAAGCTTTAGGAAGTGGATACCTGGTTTAAATATAACAGGAATCAATCCAAACCTGCAAATATGTGTGAGAGGTTTGATGGATTGAACAACACATTCATATGCAGTTCTACATCCAATCACCTCAGTCTCTTAAAGTGTTTGGTTTGACAGTGAAGAAGAGTGTAAAAGACCCCAGCCTGGCCTGGCCAGGAAGGCTGCTTGCTGTCAGCACTCCTGTGGTCATGGGAGAGCAGTAAAAGTGGTAAACAGGGGGTGGTCAGAGCAGGAGTCTGGATTTTGCTCTGGTACGTCAACATCTCGTACCTGAGGGAGGAGGGGAGAGGGTATGTGACTATGGGTTTGACAGGATGTCTGCAGGAGTGGCTCCTTACCCTGGGACTGAAAAGAGGACGTTGAATCTAAGGTTGCAGAGTTTGGGGAATACTCTGCTATCTGCAATGTCCAAATAAAACTAGCCTTTTGAAGATACATGGAATAAGAAGTGAATGAGAAAGACCTATTCTTGACTGGAATCAGGGATGCTAAATGAAGATCTTTCAGAAAGGAAGATTTACGTGGCAGATAATGGGAATACACTCTCCTAGAAGGCATTCTGAAAGCTTTGCCAAACAGACACTAAGGGAGCCTTTGGCACCGAGGTGCTCGCTGAGGATCAGACAACCACACTGTAATTCTTTGGTCAAGTGTTTGCTTATTATTTCTAAATTATTGACTGTGATCAGGAACTGGCAGCAGCTTCACTTCTGTGACTTTATTTTTCCTTTCTTATTTTCTTCATTTTCTTGAATGTTAACATGCATTTTTAGCGTGTGCTAGCAGTACTTTTTAAGCTGTTGTGATGATGTGAAAGTGAGAGGAAGGAGTACTAGACTAGCTGTACTGGGTGAGCTTTTGGTACAGGCTTTTCTCTTAGGTCAGATGAAAGGTCTCTGACAAAATCCCATCTGACTCTCTAAAAGTGCAGCATTGACTGCTGGCAGGAAAACCAAGAGTAGATGGTGTTTTCTACAGCTGACAGCATGCAGCTTTATGGCTCTTGGTATGTACTAATGCAGCAGTGCAAGCTTCTACACAGCTGTGTCAGGCCCATGCAAGTCCTATTCCATATTGGGGTGGAGCATTCAATACTGTAGATGCTTGAGTAGCACCCTGGTGTAAAGAAGCTGTCAGCTGGGAAGGGCACACACTTGTTCCGCTGAGTGTTTTTGTGTAGCAAGGCAAACAACTATTTTATCTGTTTAACTGCACAATGCAAAGGCCTCTTGCCAAGAGCCTGTCTTCTCAGTTTAAATATGTGTTAATTGAATAATAGATAATATTTGTCATGAGGGAACTATATATCTCAGGGATGTCTGCCACTGGATCCTGACAAGTTCTGCTAAGCAGTATTTTCTTAAGCAGCACATCATTGCTGCAGTGTGTGGGTTCTGCTGTGGCTATCATTCCAGACAGGACTGGCCATAACCCCTGGAATAGATCAGCAGCGTGAGCTTTGTTTTCTTATTGTGGTAACTCTTGTAACTTGAGATGTCAATAGCTGACTTCTTCAGCTTAATTTATCTTATAATACAGAAATGGCAATGTGCTTCTGGTAAGGAAACCCAATTCTGTTTATTTTTTCCAATCCATAAAGAAGCACTGTGTTCACCAGATCTTACTGCTTCAATCATTTTCAGGCTATGGTCTTCAGATTATCCCCCTCCAAAAACCTAGGAAGGATTTTTCTGTCTAAATACTCTCAGGAGCCAAGATAATTTTTGCATGCTTTTGGTGCTTGCCTTCATCTAGGCTATCAAGTCACTAATACTCGAAAACTTTTGGAAATAAGATTGCAGGACAGTCCTGAGACATGTTAAACAATTTTGCCTCTCAGATGATGGATACTCAGAACTTAGTAAAATCAGTCACCTTTCAGATATACCAGATCAGATACTCAAAATCACTAGTCAGTTTTGAGTGCTTTTTGACAATGTATCATACTGAAATAGGACTTGTTTTTTAAAACTCGTAACCACGTTAGACATCTAGAATGATATGAGCTGTAGTTCATAAAAACTGTATGAAAAAAATTGGACTGAAATTAGAATCAGACTACTCCTGCTTCTGGAACACATTGTAAAAGTATTGTACCAAACACATATCAGCAATGACTGAGTTGATTTTGATATTAACTTCTTATCTGCTCTCTGGGGACACTGAGGTG
Organism: Cygnus atratus; assembly: GCF_013377495.2. Lineage (NCBI taxonomy): Eukaryota > Metazoa > Chordata > Aves > Anseriformes > Anatidae > Cygnus > Cygnus atratus. The sequence goes on from NC_066367.1 coordinate 625,736, forward strand.
AATTTACTAGCCACAGCCACACTAAAAGACACCACTGTTGGCCCTGGTAGAGAACTTCGCACAAGGTAGTAGATCACTAAAACAAATCAGATACACAGGCACAGTTCTTAGGATCCATGAGGACACAGAAAGCAAAATGCTAGAGTTGTGTAGGCTTTCCCTACAGCAGGAAGTTCTTGCTCAAATTTCCCAACTGTTGTCACTGTTTCATTCATGAGAAAGCTTGTGATGGAAAGTCTCTGTTACTGAGATTGCCTTAATAATTGTTGCAGGGGTGTGTCACTTCACCTTGAATAAACTTTGATGATAGAAAATTTAAAACAGAATCACATTCCCAGAGATCAGGTTACACTTATGTTGTTATGACAGGCACTGGAAGAAGTCTTAGAAAAAGACGTCCTGTCATAGATGCAACCCAGAGCAGGAGCATCCTCCAGCTTTTCAGCCACCTGCACTGCATAATTCCACCTTTTGCTTAAAATAATTCTTCACTTGCACTAGAAGTTTGCTCATAAGTGAGGATAAATATTGAGATAGAGCTGTAATTACAGTTAAGGCTGCTGCTATTTTTTAATCAGTCCTATCATTAAGGCCACAAAAAAGTTCCTGTTGCCCAAGAAAAATTTTAGTGGAGCTATTTATGTATTAGGGTTTTGTGTAACAGCAAAAATTTCTTGTGTTTCAAGGGAATTTCTCTGTGAGACCTATTTGGTCTTGTTTGAAATCATACCCTCTAATGAATGACTGAAAAATGAGTGAGAGCAGGGGGCTCTGTCTCACACACTAGAGTGGCCTAACAGATGATACTGTGAAATCAAACTTTAGAAAAAAAGATTCTGATTTGGTATTTCAATCTGGTACGAGCTCTTCACGTGTATAATTAGGTGCATCAGAAACTGAGGAGGAGCTGCCTCCCGAGTAGCCAGAGGAATGTAAGCTGAGAGGGACCCTTTGGAAAAATTGGCATCAAGTTCTATAAATTTGGTTTTATTTGGACTTGAAGAGAAGCATCAAAGGTGCAGGGATGGCTGGTGCTATTGTAGGAGTTAGCCCAGAAACTGCATCAGTCCTTTCACAAAGCCTGACTGCTGGAGGAGGTGGAAAGGGTGAGAGCTGCAGGGTGTAAAAACTGAAATCCACAAAACTTTGTGGTGTGTATTTATGAAGGAAGGGAAAAAATACTGTGAAGTAACACATAACATTACTGTGTGGTTAACGCAGGTGTAACACATTTGGAAAAGAATGGAATTTGATTATAATACTAAAATTAAAGAAAGCAGATTAGCTTGATGCTGGCAGTATGGAAAAAGTGTCCACATCATTTTGGAAATGATGTCTAAGTCTGTGGGCAAAGCATTAATGTCAAAATATCAGATCTTTCCTTCCTCTCCACTGTCTCAAGTTTTTGTTTAGAACTGGGCAGTTAGACAGCACTAATGGGAGTTTGGCTTGTGAGCGTGTTTTTTAAATTTTATTATACATAGCCGTTTGTTAAACCTCGAGCCATCCTGGGGTGTATTTGTGTTTTCTGGACTCAGTGTGATCCATTTCCAATGGCCTGTGATAAACTTAGGACTGCCAATTTGAAAGTAAACTCTAAGCCACACAAGGTGTTTCTAAAATATGTGATCTGTTGTGCACTGTGAGGGGAAATTCCACTGAGAGAGAAAAAGATGAATCAAGAAACAATTGGCTGACTCTCTTGATGCTCTCTGCTCAACAGTTGTAAATTATTTTGCTTCCACTAAGGTTTATTTGTGTGCTTGCCAATGTGGCTAGATCTGCTTTGCAAAACGAACTGGGACCATTTCACAGCTCAGCAGAGCAGGACATGAAACACAGTTTCCAGAGTAGCTCAGACATATTCACTAACTGTTCAACTTCCTCTAGACCCCAAGGCAGCAGATCTCATGGCAACAAACATACTGTCTCAACAGAAGAGTTGGACTGTGTGACAGAGTAATTGGGAATGCTTTTTGTAAAGGAAAAAAAAAAATAGCAAAGAGTTTTCTACTGAGTCAGCAGGGTGAATTAGCTCAGCAAGGAGGAGACCAGGCTGTGTGGACAAGAGCAGTGGCAGAGAGGAGACAGATGGGTGGAGAGGAAGCAGTGTTTTTCCCTTTCAGCAATGGAGACCTGCTAGATTGGCTCAGCTTTCATGTAGACCTTTATCATTGTAAAACATAAGGAAAAAACGGGTGATGGGTATCAATCCTGTTGGAAAAATAATGACTGGAAGTGTTAAGATGCTTAGGAAGAGGCCATGGAGGAAACACCTACTTGGCCATGGAGGATACCTGCTGGCTCAGAATATGTGGCGTCTCTGAAACCAGAAACCAAGGACTGAAAACTGGACCCATGGCTAGTTCTCCCTTGATGGACTTTGTCTGCTACTGCCACCTTGATTATAGACATGAAAAATGATGTGGTTAGAAATACAAATGTGGCACACGGACAAAGCAAGTTTAATTCCCCATTTCACAACACAGTTTCAATGCTGCCCTGGGGAATTCTCAGTCTTTTTGTTCTTTACTTCTTTTGACAAATGATCATTAGAAACAATAGCAATTCCTCTTTTTGTGGGGTGTTATGAAAATAAATACATAAAAAGTAGAAGGTGCTTGGACCCTGTGCTAACAGAGACCATACCGAGACATTAGATGGATAGCATTGTAAGTTAATTTCTGCTCAGCAGTGAGGAAAAGGATTCATTTCCCTGACTTTCAGCTTTTTACTAAAGTATTGGTATCATCTCAAAATATGCATTTCTTTCCATCCATCAAGGCTTTCTAAGTGAAAAGATTCAGGGAGGATGGGGAAAAAAAGCATATTTTAATATGATTATAGATAATTCAATTTCCATGCTGGTGATCAGCAATTAATTAGTAGCTGAAAACATTAATCCAGTCTGTGAACCACAAAACTACAGGCTAGCCCAATGACTCCAAGATAGAGCAAACCTTTGGAGCCAGTTTAGTAATATAAGTAGAGCGCAAATCTGACCAAAGAGATCTAATGAAAAAGTTCAAGCGCAACCCAATGGTCTCTAGAAAGTTAGAATTCCAGAATAATTGAATTCAGAGTAATTTCATCCATTTGTGTGGGCTTCTGTGAAGTGGGAGATGGACAAGAGTTTTATTTCATTCTGGCTCATCTAAAGAAATCTTAGACTTTTCCTTACTGATCAGATTACCTTTAGTTTTCAGTACGACATTTTATAACAGCTTGTTGGGACTGTCTGCTATTGTTCCTCACGTAATCTTATGGAAATTCTGGGTAGAAGTAAGCACAATGGTTTTACCACCATGATTGGTACCCATTTTCCACACTCGATAAATGTGAGTGATTTGCTAAATGCCTGCCAATTACATACTGTAACTTTCCCTTTTTATGCAATTATTCATATAATCTAGAGACTCCAATCAGTGCTAGTTTGCGAAGCTGCCTTTATAACAATTAAATCAGTTGTGGTATCGAAATGAGTTCTTGTATCTTCTACTGGCAGCTACAATTTTGGTTAAAAGTATGGTGAATATAATCTACAACAGTTCCAAAAGAGGGAAGTACTGCATGCAAATTCAAGCACAGTTTTTTGTCTGGCTATTTGCAAAGTTCCCAACAACTTCCATCTGTCTACCCCTGGCTTCCATGTAATAAGTTAATAGTGCAATAATAGCTGATGAACTGGGAGGGAGCAGAGGAAACAGCAGAGCTGTGCTAAGAATGGAACGATGTGCCCTTACTATGATAAACTGATCCCATTCCATTAAATCACAAAGCTGTCTCCACTCTTCTCTTCATCCCATATGAGCGGCTGAAGAAAAAAAATCATGGAATTACTATCGCTCACTGCAGCTGTCAGGAAATGATACTAATTAGTTTAATTTGCAATAACACAAGCACTTAACTCTCCAAATAATCTAAGTTAGTACGTCAGTTTTTATATTATGACAATGACATGTTTAAGAGCCTCTGGAGCAGTGATTTCTTTAACCTCTGACTCAAATGTCTTACAAAGGAACATGGCAAAACTCTTTGTCCCAGGTTATTTCAGTACCTGCTTGTGAGGGCAATTACTTGTTAGGAAACTGTGGCAGCATAACTTGGAGGAGAAAATCTGACAGCTGTCATACACTGGTATTCTGCAAGGCAATGTCAAGTAAAGAAATCTTATTTAAATCAAAAATGTCTGTCCTATGGTATTAATTACTGTAAGATGATACCAACAAAAATGGTCAAATTGACTCTTTTTCTTCATTTGTTCTTTGTGCTGTTTCTGCATTTGGCCGTATTTTCTTATTTGTTTCACTTTCTGCCATTCAGGCACTTGTCTTCTGGTATTGTGTGCGAATTTCTAATTCTTCTGTCCAAGGCATTGTTAATGAAACATTTGGAAATGATAGCCAAACTCAAAAAGAGAAAAAAATTCACCAGATCGGCTTGAAAATCATGAGATTAAATGAACAAACAAACTATTAATACATTTGGTTTTGCTTACTGTCCTTAGACCTCTCACATTTTAACCTAGACAGTCAAAGGTGGCTGTACAATATTGTGAAATTCTCTGATATAATCAACAGGAATTTATTGTAACATCAGCATACCAGCTTTAGAGTGTTAGAGTAATCAAACCTTAAAAATGAATGGGACACTTTATACTGCTCCAAGTCCTTGTTTTAGGCTCTATGCAAATTCAAATATTACATTAATTAATGCATTGCCTTTATTTTCAGTGGTTACTTTAGCATTGCTTAATATAATGATAATGATGATGCGGAGAAAGAGGGGGAATGGGCATACCCTGTTATGGCTGATCTTCATTTTTACATAAAGAATTAAATTTCGGAGCAGAATTTTGTACAAAGAGGAGTATCCAGTGGCAAGTCCCCAGTGATGGAATTGTGGAAATTGATGGCTTTCAGAGCCAGTGAGCTGATTTTGAAGCCTTGACTGTGTTGTCTTTTAAAGCCAGCAGTCAGATTTTCGAGGTTGGGGTTTAAGAGCTTTGTGTAATTGGTACAGTTTCACTGAATCAATCACACCCCTCTCAGAATCTTTCCTCTGCTTCCTGAATTTTATTTCAAGACATACTATACCCAGCCTTTAAAAAACTGAATGCCAGGAATAGTGATAACAGTCTTGAAAGTGTATTGGTGTAATAAACAGAAACAAACAAACAAAGAGTCTGTAATCACACACACACAAAAAGTAAGAAAACAAAAACTTGATTGCTTAAAAAAAATCTCATAACTCCTTCTTTGTCCTAGTTTCTTCAAACCTCATAATTCAGTTTATCAACTGTCAATAACCAAATGCATGTTTTTCTTTTCCCAAGAGCTGATTAAAGCTGTGGTCTCCTCCTGTAATTCATGGCATTCCATTGTGTTTGTTTCTCCTGGAATTTTCATGCTGAATTACTGTAACTAATATACCACTAACTCTGTACTGCAAAAGCCCTGACCTTTTGAATCTCTCCTTTTTAGCAGAAAATTGGCATAGAAAATTTCAACACAATAAATGCTTTTAACATTTTTCTTTATCTCAATCCAGAAATACATATACACCATCTTATTAAGTTAGTTTGCCACCAGTATCAGGTTGGGTTAGACAGTTCTGAAGATGAGGAGATAGGAAAAGATGAACTATTGCATTTGTGGTGGATTAGCAATAACAAGGAAAAGACTGAAAACATGGTCCTTTTGGCCTCACTCTGAAAATGGGAGCATGCAGTTAACTCGTGTGCAAGTACCCATACACACTCTGATTGCAAGTGCTCTCAGAAGCCAGTCCTTTTCCTTTTGGAAATGTTCAGTTTTTTTGTATCTCCTTCAAAAACTGTTGGAGAAATGTTTTATAGAAGAAAAAATTACTATCTGAAGGATAGTTCAGATTATTCCTTGAATTCAATCATATCGTTAGCTCTTTAGACCCTGCACAAGTTGAGAGTATTTCAAACCACGAGTGCTAAATATCTTTGCTAGGCAAACAGTTACCATCTTCTCGTGGTCATTGGTACCATGTCAAGATTGCTACTTATGGTGGAGCCTTAGCAACACATTCTGTTATATGAAATGGAGGTAGTGGAGGTTTACAGAGAAGAGAATGTCTTTTATTAGGCTTATAGTATGTGGTATTTGGAGGGTTATAAAATGACACTCATCTGGGGGTGCTTAGGTACTTTTTGAATTAATTTAGGAAGTCGGTGTTGAGTCTGCCATCTTTTTTCCTAATGTTGTGAGGCAAATGTTGGTATTTTTCAGGCTGTAGTATGTTGCTTTTGCAGACACATTATATGCTGAAACAAAAACAATAAGCTTTTGATCAGGATAGCACAATACATAAAGTGAAATTACCCTTGGCCAGGGACTTTTGTGTTTTCTGGGCAGCATTTTCAGGCAGAATGACGTATATTTTCCTGTGAGTTCTGGCTAGGCTGCAGGCATGGTGCGTGGAGGAATAGATAAATGACTTGAACCTCTGTATGAAAAAGCAATAACCGGATAATGATAGTTCTCTGGCTGTACAGAACTGCAGGATTCCTTTGAGAAGTAAAACTTTGCTCAGCAAGCGAAACGAAAGCTTCAAACTAAAGGTGAGTGATCTCGTTGCCATTGGAGGGACTTCACTGCAAAGGACCAGGGATAACAATATTCTGTCTTTCCTCAAGTAGTTTCTGATAGTTTCTGATACCTTCCTCATTAAACTGGAGCTAGTGAAAAGGGGATCAACTAATTCCAGGTAGTGATATGGATAGAACAACTTGCAAGTTTCCCCCCACACCTTTTCTCATCCATTGTTGCTGATTCTCATCCTTGATATACCTGTTTTCTAGTGCTGAATTCAGTGTTATAAAAAAACTAGCTTTTTGATGCTAAATCCAATAAAATACCCAAAGCCACATCACAGCTCAACTAGATAAATTCCTGTACAGATGGGTGTTCAAAGAGTAAACAGATAAACCACTCAAAAAAATTAAAATCTTAAGATTCTTGATTCTTAAGGGAAAAACATTGTGGAGTCTTTGCAATGTTTGTACATTTAGTTAGAATCAAAGTGAGAAGTAGGTTTTTCATGGAGTCTGCTCTCTGAGGACAGCAACATAGCTGAATTGAAATACCCATGTTCTTTCTGCCTTTTTTTTCAGCAGGTTGTTATGTTCTAAATGCATCATGAAAAATATCTTCTCCTAGAGTGTGTAATTACCCTCTGTCACTCTCAAATCTCCTCTGGCTTCAGAGCTCGTTTTAAGAGTGAAGAGATGAGCAAAAGTTACAAATTAAGGTACTATCAATTTGATACTCAGCACATAATTACCTATAATGATAGTGTGCTTGTCAGCATCCATTGTTTCCATTTCTGTCCATTTTCTCTTTCTACGGGGAGGATCATCCTCTTGCGCAGAAAGTGAGAGATAAATAGGGATTTCAGGCTATACAAAAAGGGTCCTAAGAATTTGGGAGTGTGTAAAATGGTCCCTGTATTCCCCTAGGTTTTAAACTGCTGGATCAAAAAGTTTTAAGTTGGAGATTCATACCTGCACTGCCCTGTGACAAATCTGGACAGATTCACCTGTTTGCAAGAAGCATGTTGAAAGAGTGAATCAGGGCAAAGGGTATAGGCTTATCTCCAGTGTGTCAAAAGCAAAAGCCCATATTGTATACCATATTCCACTTAACCTATCTAATATCTAAGTGGACTAAGCAACAAAGAAATGTTCAAAGAAGAGCAGTGGAAAATTCTGAAGGGATGGCTGAGGGAGATTCATGGGCAGCATTATCTCATATGGGAAGAAGACAGAAAAAGAATGCAAGTCCAAGGGTATAAAACAAATAATCCCTTACAATCTGTCTTACAGATATTTTGACCTGTGACTATTGCCTTGTTCTTGCCACCTCTCAAAGCTTCCTGGCAGCCACCTTGAAGTCATAGCAAGCATTTAATTGCAAATATTAGAATAGTGCTTATGCTGTAGTGGACTGTTCCTCTGATAGCTGTGGGCATGGCTGGCTTGTAGTGTTGTTGTCATTATAAACAAGAAAGCTTCACAGGCCCATGGAGTTTTTCAGTATCCCAGTATGCGTGCAGGGCTGGTGAAAGGCTACAGCAGAAGAAACCAGCAGCTTATATGGGGTGGGATGCTTTCAACAATAGATAGTCCGGTCTTGGAAGGTGCTGTCAGGGCACCTTCCTGGAGTGTTCCTTCAGTATCCTGTTTAAAGTGTTCTGCTCTATAGAGGCAGGCCTGAGGAGGATTTGGCCTCTCATGTGTCACCCTTGGAGTGCTGTACAGTTTCGGTGTTTTTCTCATTTTCAGATGTGCTAAATTTGTAACCATATCCTGCAGTCTGTTCCAAGAGGAAGCCTTAACTTGCACTCCAGAGTTTGCTGGAAGTGAGGAGACATCACAGACCCCAATTTAGTTTGCTCATATACTTTAGATCCAGTGGGTTTTTGTGACATAGGGGCCACGGGGCAATTCAAACATGCCTGAACCCTGCCACATTGTAGGCCACCCTTGCTAAAAGAAATATGTCTTTTGCCAGACCTCAGATCTCCCTAAGTCCAGTAAGGATGTTGTGTGGGCAGGGTAGGGCAGAGTTAGCCATTGCCATTCTAGAGGAATCTGTGTGGGCCATGTGGGTATGTGCAAACATGCACACCATTTCCTCTATTATTTTTCTGTTTTCTTCAGTCTTTCACTTCAGACAAAGACCGGATCTGAATCTGCTCTTTCAGAGATCTGTCCCGCCTACTTTTTGCAGGTAAAAAAAAATGCCACTCTTCTGCGTAATATTTCAAACATCAGTATTTACAGCACAGGGTTCTCCAAATGGGTTGCACTGATGTTGCCTTAAGACAGCAGTACAGATGGGACAAGGGTAGGCTGTGACATTTTTTATGAGCAGTGGGAAAATCCCCTCAGGGCAATCATTTGCTTTGCTACACACAGACATTCCAGGGCAGAGTCAACAACGGTCTCTAAAATACCTTCCTCCAGAATATATCCTTGTTTTTGTGATGTGAAATGTAGGGCTTCATTAGTGCTATATAGGCATAAAGAAACAGTTATTCAATATTCTACTGGTTGTTTGTTTCTGTAGGGATATGGCCCATGTATCTTAACTCTGAAAGGAAACACAGGTGCTACTTGTCTGCCTTGTTTGCCCTATTGTATTTTCCAGAATTGAAGGCATAGTCAGTGGAATCTGAGATATATGTAAAACCCGCAAAAGAAAATATTCTGAAAGTGAGATGGAATTAACCTCTGAAACATCTCCTGCATTATGTTGTTAGAGTTTTTTTTCCTTCTTCTTTAATAAATTGTTATATCTGTCAAACACAGAATGAAACTGGTTTATAGTTTTTAAACTAATGAAAATTTTAGGACCAGCTTAGTTAATAATGTAGTTAGGTACTGAACGGCAGATGTCATAATGATGTTTCTGAAGATATAATTCATCATTTACTTTTCACTTACTTTTAGTAATATCTCCTCAAAAGGTTTGATGAACTGCCCAAGCTCCTGATAGTTACAAGAAGACATTACTGCCTTCTCGTTTGTTGAGCCTGATCTTTGAGCTGAAACCTGCCTTGGTTCTATCTCTGTCATTTCTTTTCATATCAGAACTTCAAGTTTGTGATTTCCAGTGTAGGATTAGAGGGGTATCCCAAGGAGTCTAGTTGTTGATAAGACCTGGAATTTTGGTAAGAGTAAGGAGGACAAAGATGAGTCCTGACCAGCAGCAGTTCTGCTCCCAGCCTCACTTCTGCTCCCTCACTATTCCTGTGTGTGAGTGCACACGCATGCATGTGCATGCATACATCTCCACAGAGAAGTGGGACCATTATGCCCCTCATTCACTGTATTTTACCCATCTTAATTTAATTTCATGAGGTGCACAAGACACTGACCTGCAGATAATTAATTATAAGTTACATTTACAATAGAGAAAGAGTCTTTATTCTATTTGTCTTTGTCTTTTTTGTCTTTTTTTTTTTTCCTTTTGTTCAGATCAGGTATTTTTTATAAAAACATTCTCTGCTTTTTGTATGTGTGTTAGTTTTATAGGACAACACAAGTTCTTTCTGTGAGCTGGAGTGAAAGTTAACAATGAACACTGGTCACTGAATTCGTTAAAACCTTTTTTCCATATGTTGGGTCTGTTGAGACTAGGTCCTAAATCCGGGCCTTGTCGTCCAATCCAAAGCAATACAGGTGGTAAATTCCTGGTCCAGAGCCCCCAAAGTCACAGACTGTGAGTCCCTGCTGCTATGCAAATATTCCTGATCGATCCTCAGTTTCCCACCATCCCCTGTCATTGCAAGTTTCAGCCAGGAGCAAAATTCTGTCATGATCTCCATCAGAAGGATTTCTCATTCTGCTTCTCTCCTTGCCGCAACTGTACAGCAGCACCAGTTGGCTCAGCTCACAGTGTAAAAAATGAGATACAGCTGCACGCATCTTTTGTTCATTAAGCCATCCTTGCAGTGAACAGGATAAGCTGCAATGCTTAACTTCAATTCAGATGTAGTGTAAGGGGCTACAGACTGTGGGACTATATGAAATAAAGGAATGGGTTATGTTTTTTTATTGATTGAATAGATGGTCAGTCAATATAAACCTGAGGCCAGATTTGTGTTGTAACTGAGCCCAGTGATTAGTATCACAACTGTGAATACCACAGTTAAATTCTCACTGATTTTATACAGTACTTAAAAATAATTTGCAAAACCACAGGGTGATATTACCTACCTACAGATCTTTCTTCTTATTAGTTTTTGGGTTTAATTATATTCTTACTTGTTCTATATCTCTCCCAGACCTGCTTCCCCCTTCTCACTCACAAACACATGTGTACAAATGATGTACACAATATATTGAAAGGACCCAGAGGTGCTTTGCAAATTGTGGACTCTCTTCTTTCTTTTAAGCCATTAGCTTTTCACCTGTGAAGTGTGACGAGCCAGCTAAGCCAGCTGTCAGGCTGTGCCACATAACTGCAGCAGTTCAAGGCACTTGAAAGCAAGAGGAGGTTTGGTGCTTTAGGTCTCGATGTCCTTTTCTCCAAAGAAAGGATCTTCTCCATCCCCATCATAGCAATGTGCCTAGAGAGACTGTTAGAGCTAGAGGCCTTTATATGTATGTACGTGGGGGAGAACAGATGCTGATTAAAAAAAAAAAAAGTGAAAAAGGATTGGAAAAGTCATCTGTTTCAATGACCTTCTAATTCTGCTGTACTGGTACTCCAGAGGACGTTGCTGTCAATGGCATTTACATCTATGAACTGAAGGGAACGTATGACCATGAGACAAGGACATTCGTCCACTCTTTAAAATTATTAGTTGACTCAGTTCCCCTACTTCCTGCTTGAAACAGAAGAATATTGCTTTCTGAGAGCATTTGTAAGACCTAGCTTTTGTTTTCCTCAAAATATAAGTGCACAAGAGCCAAGTGTCAGGGTTAATCATGTTCTTTCAAAGGCAGCAAGAGGTAGCATTACAGTTAACAATTGGCCAGCTGTTCTAGGTTGAACACAAATCAGTCCAAACTCAGGAGTGGAAGGGAACAGGACAAGGCTGTGGAACCCTGACCATGTTGTGTGTCCCAAGCTGACCGGTGCTGCGTGAGGACAAAAGCTCATCTTCCCCTTGGCGAGACTGTTGCCAGGTGCTAGCCAACAAAATGTGCAAACTGATTTTCTGTCTTACAGAAAGGAAGAATGAAATATAGAATTATGTTTTGCAGGTAGTTTCAGCAGTGAGTTAAATCAGTTTCTGTTGATGTTATTTGATTTTTCTTTTAGTTATCCCACAGTTCCTATGTTATGTAACCCTGTATCCTGTGATAGACTTATGCTCTTTTAGACATTTTTTCAGAAATAGTTGGTTTTCCATATAAAGAAACCAGTAAACACATATTTTGGGGTAAAAAAAAAAAAATCATACACGATCAGGTAAAGTTGCCTTTGTAACAGTGAACAGATTTTGCCAACTGAAACTTGTATGTTTAGTATATCTGAAGAGAACAGTTCTCACTGTTCAAAGTTGACATCACAGCTTACTCAGGGTAAAAATAAGTTTGAAAAAGCTCCTCAAATATGGTTTTTCAACTAGGAGAGCACTCAGCTATCATCTGAAATTGTAATGTTTGTGCAAGTTCGCATATCAATAAATAATAATACGTCTGCCATTCAGGTCTTGTTCTTGGGAGCTGGAGTGGAAGAGCATATATTGTAACCTCTGCAGTTTTGCTTTTGCCTGAGGTGAGATCCTGGCTCTACTGAAAGCAATGGCAAATCTTGCATGAGTTTAGTGACACAGGATTTCTTCTCAAATTTTTGGTATTGCAGTGGGCATCATGCCCCACTGACCGAAGTCTGGCTCAGTATCCCTAGCATTTACAAATTCTCTCTATTAGGATGAAGTTCTAGTGCTTGTATTACCAGAAAAACTAATTCAGTTTAGAGTTATTGACATTGGGGCCGAAGGTAGATTATATATTGCCTTTGCACCCAAGCAAATATGCATAAGTGCTCCACACCTCACCTGGTCTAAGGCACAGCAAAACTTCATATTTAATTTTAATCTTTTTTTTTTCTCCCCCACAGTTTATAGGTGAATAATTATCACGGCCAGAGTCTACTAACAGGCCTTCATGGCCTCAGCAGCCTCACCTGGGGCCTCCACTTACACCCCCTGCCTGTCGGCCTAAGGACTGCATTTAAGCTCAGCCCTGGTTAGCCTCGGCTGCTTGTTGAAAGTAATACATTTTGTAAATCATGAACAAACAATCTATCCAGAAGAAAAAAACAAGTTCTAGTTAGACTAAAAAATAAAAAAATAATAATTAAAAAAAAAAATCTGGAAAGGTTAACCTAATATATTCCATTGAAATCAAAGGGTAATTTTTTTTTTCCCATTTGGAGCTATTAGCCTTGTTTTTAAATCACTTGCTTTTTAATTTATTTATGTTTTAAGTGGAAAAACAAACAAACAAACAAAACAGAATGAAAAGTGTTGTCTGGAAAATGTTGTGAAGAAACAGTTGTGTCTAGAATGCAATGGTCCTTGTCCCCAGATATCTTATCTGCTGTTGGGGGGTGGAATGGTGCTGTGCAAAAATGCAGGTGCTGCAAAGATCTCTTTGCTTTCCTCATAGTTGCTGTTTACAGCAGGAAATGTATGGAAACTTGATGGCTCCTGACCTTCACGCTGCAGCTCGCTATCTTCTCTTTTCAAGAAATTCTTTAACTGAATGCTAGATTCAACCTGCTTGTTTACAAGTTCACAAATATAGTATGTTGAATATACATGCTGAGTAATGGGTTCTGTATGTGTATTTTGGCTCCTGGTACTCTTCCAGGTTCTTCACACTGCTGCTTGTCAGAGTAGTACTTTGTAGCATCCTCATCTGCTGAATGTCACTAATTATTTTTTGATGGTTGCATAATTCTCTTGGCTGACCATTCTGAACTTTTTCCACTAGCTTCCAAATATTTGCTAAAGACCCATGGAGAATGAAAGGGAGATGAGATAGAAATGTGGCATGCAATTCATATGAAATTAGAAATTAAATGCACGTATGGTTTTACTTTCTTAAGGTAAGTAGATTTACATTTTTCACATGAGACTACTTTAGTGGATGTTGTTCTTAACATATACAACTAACATAAAACAAAAACAGTTCTGAGAAATATATTTCTCACAAAGAATGCCAGCCTACAGAAACATTATAATGAGCTAGAGCATGTTTTTTTAATCACAAATACCCCAAACAGCATGCAATTGCCTTATTTTTGTACAATGTTTATTACTAATGTGCTGTCAGGAAAAAAAATAATAAATCCAAATTCCTAATAATCATTTTGGATAATTAATTATAGCCACATGTTTAAGCAGAATGTCTCTAAACCCTAAGGCAACAGGATTTGCAAGAGAATAACTCACCTAAAACAGTAGCATTCATCTAACATCAAGGTGAACATCATCTGGCAACTAGCAAGTGCTGATGAGCTAGCCAGGACTTGTGGCCATGGCACAAAAATGAAAAGTGTTTGTGTCTTCAAGGCAGGTATCTCAATAAGGCAGCTCTGTCTGAACTGCAGGTGAGTGGCTTCATTTGCTACCCTATTGGATTTCACAGGAACATAAAACTCCGCATGTCTATCAGAGTCATTCTTTGGAGGTCTTTTTCTCAAGCTGAAGTCATCCAGGCCATCCATAGTCACTAAATCCCAGTGGACTACACAGTTACAAGCTTTCTGAGTTTATTTAAAGCTGAATGTTTTTCATCTTTCTGTAGATACTGCTGAAGTTGAAGTTTTTTCATAGAATCGTAGGATGTTTTGAATTGGAAGGGACTTTAAAGATCATCTAATTTCAACCCCCCTGCCATGGGCAGGGACAACTTCCACCAGACCAGGTTGCCCAAAGCCCCACCCAGCCTGGCCTTGAACACTTCCAGGGCTGGGGCATCCACAGCCTCCCTGGGAAACCTGTTACAGGGCCTCACCACCCTCTGAGTGAAGAATTTCTTCCTACTATCTAATCTAAATCTACCCTTTTTCAGTTTAAAAACATTATTCCTTGTCCTGTTGCTACACTCTCTAATGAAGAGTCTCTCCCCAGCTTTTCTGTAGGCCCCCTTTGGGTACTGGAAGGCTGCAATGAGGTTTTCCTGAAGCCTTCTCTTCTGTGGGGCTGAACAACCCCAACTCTCTCAGCCTGTCTTCATAGGAGAGGTGCTCCACCCCCCTGATCATCCTTGTGGCTCTCCTCTGGATCTGCTGTAATAGGTCCATGTCTTGTGTTGGGGGCCCCAAAGCTGAATGCAGGGCTCCAGGTGGAGCCTTAGAGGAGCAGAGGGAAAGAATCCCCCCGCCTCGACCTGCTGGCCATGCTGCTTTTGGTGCAGCCCAGGGTATGGTTGGCTTTCTGGGCTGCAAGTGCTCACTGGTGTCTCCTGTTGATCTTAACAGCAACCAACACCCCCAGGTCCTTCTCCTCAGGGCTGCGCTCAATCCATTGTCCTCCCAGCCTGTGTTTGTGCTTGGGATTGCCCTGACCCAGGTGTAGGACCTTGGCCTTGTTGAGCCTCATGAGATTTGCACAGGCCCACCTCTCAAGCCTGTCCAGGTCCCTCTGGATGGCATCCCTTCTCTCCAGTGTGTCGACCACCCCACACAACTTGGTGTCATCAGCAAACTCTATGAGGGTGCACTCAATCCCGCTGTCTGTGTCACTGACAAAGGTGTTAAACAGTGCTGGTCCCAGTACTGACCCCTGAAGAACACCACTCATTACTGATCTCCACATGTGCATTGAGCCACTGATCACAACTCTTTGGGTGCGACTATCCAGCCAATTCCTTAGCCACCGAGTGGTCCATCCATCACATCCATGTCTCTCCAATTTAGAGACAAAGATTTTTCAATGGTAGTGTCCTTTTTTTTTTTTTTTTTTGACAGGCTGCTTGAATCTAATCAGGGTTATCTGATTACTCATTTTTGTCACACTGATAATCTTTGAGTGGTGTTCTTGGAATTTATGGCCTGGATGAAAGAACACAGCAGTAGGTATGCTAACCTGGCAAAGTTTGCCTAAAATATTTCCTTATACCTTGCTACTAGCTACTAATTTTACATTTGCAGAAGGGGCTGGGTGGCTTTGTTGACATGATGACACTGACAGTTCATTAACTCCTTTGAGTTAGTAACAGCAAAAGTAGTTTTCTGAGATAGGAAAGACTTGTAGTGTGAGTTGAGGAGGCCTGGTGGAGTAACCCAAAGAACAACAGAAGACAGAAAGTTGGGGAAAAACTTCTATTTTTGCGTTATTCCAAATTTCAGTTGACTTTAACAAGATTGTTTTAATTTCTGTCAGGCTGCACAAATCCCAGGCTTCTTCAAACACAGAATAGATAAGAAGGGAATCATCTGGAGGTGTATTCAACATTTGAACATTCTCTACAACAAGAATTGTCAGTGTAGAAAAGGAAAGATATATGACTGTATTTATTGTAGATAAACCTTCAGTAAATTGGTCCTTAGAATGGTAATTGAATAGCAAAGGGTTAGCACATTTTAGCATAGTTACTTGTGTAACAGTGCAGAAACGTACTCCGGATGCAACTGTAGAAATGGGACTTTTGTCATTGATTTTTATATATGTAAAATTCAGCCCTGACTCTGAAGCTTCTTTCCCACATTGACTTGATTATTGATTCAGACCAGGTGATGAGCCAAATGAAGTTTTAAAATATTTTAAATGTGTAAAAGAAGAGATAATAAGCACATACTATTTTTCCTAGGGAATTTCTAGATGTTACTATTAAAAGAGATCCGACAAAATGTGTAATCCAAATATTTGTGTCCCAACAGACAGTTCAAAATGATTCTAAATATGGAAAGTTTGCCGATCATCCAAAACCAAATGAAAATCTGAGAGTCTGGATTCTGCCTTGCATTTTGGAAATGTTTTCACAGATTGGGAAGTAGCCTGGTCTGGAAGAATGCACAGCACAGGGAATCAGGAATGACTGGGGAACCTGCCACCAGCTGTGAAGCCTTGGGCAGTCATTCAGCTCCTTGTCTCACTTCTGCCTTGCGCAAAATGGTGCTCAGTGCATGCAGAGGGTGAAAAGCTGGGGAGCAGCAGGACAGGATCCTTGTCTTTCTTGAGCCTGCCTTCGTGTGGAACAGCAGTGTGATGGTTCTGCAGGCACTTGACTTCCCCGTACTTGAGGAAATATCAAGAGCTGCCTTTGGCAAGTCCAGTGGTTTTGAAACAAACAAACAAACAAAAAACCCTTTACAATTGTCAGCAAATATATCCATATAGATGTCTGTAAGATTGTCTGGTGGGTCAGATTGGTTTCCATTTCCAGATGTGGAAAATAAGAAGTGACTTGAGAAGAAGAGGTTCTTAGTTGGTTTTTTTGACTTAAAAGGCTGAGTCTGGTAGATTAATCAGACTTGTGCTTTTGTGTCAATAATGTTTCTGAAAACCCCACACAAGAGATCTCTCTGTAAACAAAGAACTGGAGCAAAACCAAGTGTGTAGCCCAAGCCTCTGAGTAGCCAGGCTGTGCACTAACTGTTAGAACATCTCTTCAAAACAGGAGCTACTGATTCTCGAGCTCTACTAAACATTAATAGGAGTAAGTAACTGCTCATGTGGAAGTTGTCAGATGGCAATACTACATCCCAGAGGACAAGTTCTGTTACTTGTTATGTAGCTTCAGCTCTACTACGCCTAAAACCACATCCAGCAAAACAATTCCCAGATCATTCTGGCTCTTATTGTGTGGGATAGATATAATGCTTCACACCACTGCAGAGTCTGGGTCATTCTTGGTATCTGAGGGCTGGATTTGGGCTGGTGCAAGCTTATTCTCTTCAGTGGCTTTGTTCTGGACAGTGGAGGAACAGGTCCGGACTTGTATGTGCTGATTGTATTTCATCTGCTTATATAACCTTGGAAGAAAAACATTGTCTTCTGTACTGTTCCTAGTCTTTAGCAAATCCTTTTTCTTTTCTGAGAATCTGCATGCTTTAAGTGTCTGAGTTTTTATCTGTTACACCTCTTATTTCCGCCCCCTCTTCCCCTAGCAGCTTCTGAAAACCTTCCAGTGGATCATAAAACAAACTAGACTGCCAGTTACTAATCTAGTTCACTAAGTTCACTGACTGGTAAGGACCCTTAGTGAAGTTCCCCCAGCACTTGCACTCAGGTCTTGAAAAGGCACACTACCTGTCTCTTCTGTTAGGCCAGCCTTTGCTGTTGGCAACTGGAAGTGCGATCAGGAAGCTGTACCTGCATCACTGCTCGGATGTTGTATGTCATGTTTAACTTTACTTCTGGTCTGCTGTGCTTCACTGTGTTGTCAGTAAGTGCAATTTCTCCTTCCACTGAAGGTTTCTTTACCTTTCTTTTCTGTATATGAACACTGACTTGCTGTCACCACTAAAAATATGAAGAGAAGGTAAGGCACAGACAAAAGCCTGTCTTCTCTCTGCCTGTCTAAAAAGTGAAAGGGTCAAAAGCAGATGAGTGTTTCCAAATCCAAATACTTTACTTAACAGTTGTAATAGTTATGGCTTTATGCCTTCTAATACTGTTTTTTTTTTTAGAAAAAAAAAAGAGAAAAAAGTTATGCTCATAGTGTTGTGACTGAGCTAGCTTCATAAGATTAACTTCACTTATACTCTCTAGGGAAATTATTGTAAAAAATGTCACTACAAATCCTAAGTATTATTTTTCAAAGAATTTTAATGGAACTGCGCTCTTTTCTACTCTTGGAGAGGCTGTGACTAAGTACTTGAGATGAAATCCTGAGGCTGTTGAAGACAAATGGAATTTTTCGTATTGATTTGAGTTAGACTAAGAGTTTACACTTAGAAGAATGAGATTTAGAATGTTATCCAGGGGAAATAATAGATTTTAAAAAATTGAGCTAGTCTTAGAATGGATCAGTTTATGAAAAAGATCTGATTATTTGGTTGTTGGGGATTATCTGATTAGTGAGAGCAATGACTGAGGAGTAATGACCAAGGAGGCCTTTTTTTTCTGTTTGGAAAAGAAGTCTGGGGGCTCTACCTGTGTTCTAACCTAGCTGAAAACTGCTGAAGAAGTAGATTTGTCAGTAGATAATGTTGTTAGTAAAATGTTACAACCATAGATTGCCACTGTGCTGTACATGGGAAGGGACAGATGTCATAATGACATGGAGAATTAAATATTGATCGCATGACACAGAACAACATTCTGATTTAGTTTGCTTTTCTACAACTGTACAGAGGCACACCACAGCAATGCTGAGTAGCTGGTTTTCTTCCGTATTCATCTGGTTTATATGCATTACACAATACTGTACATTTTTACAGCAGTGTTCAGGAACCTGGAGTTCGAAAGTATGAGCTGATGTTCAGCCCTTCTTACTCCATCTTACGTAAAACTGTCAGAAGCAGCATCTGTACTGAACAGAACAGTTGTGATACTGAGGCTAACTTGCCCACAACACTCTCCATCAATACTGTTGCACTGTCTTGCACACCAGAACAAGGTGGCTTCAAGTAACTGCCTTTTGGGGTTAAAGCATGGCCCAGGCTAACTCTTGAGACATGTCCAAGAGCTGTTTCAGGGAGTGCTAGTTGGCTTGGGCCAGCACCATGCCAAGAATTGGTCTAAATCTTTGGTGGCACAGGCACACGTTCAGGGGCCCAGGAGCGTTCCTAAGGCACACAAAATGTGCCTTGATATGCATATGTTAAAAATATTTAGGAAAAAAAAGTATTTAAAACCTTTCAGTTGTGTCAATAATTGTATTTTTGATTGCAGTAGAGATGCACAAATGTAGCAGGAACATGAGAATGTGGTGCTGATGAGACTCTGCAGAAAATGAACAATGAGAGCTTTCATGGCACCCCAAAACTCAGGTGGTTACTGAAGCTTTCAACACCTGAGCTGATGATAGGAATAACTAAATGTGCCACTTCGTCATGGCTGTGTAGTGCCTTTGTAGGAGGCAATGTGTGGTCTTTGTTCCTAAATGACAAGAAAAATATGATAGAGAAGGAAATATACGTGATTCAGAAAGGATATGCAGTACAAATTATCCCCCCCCCCCCAAAAAAAAAAGTTTTGAAACATTCAAATTTTCAACTTTTTGTCGTGGTTTGAAATAGAAATTTTTTTTTATCATCTTGAAAATTTTGTTAAACCAGAAAAAAAACATCTTATATACAGCTCTGAGCAAAGTATTACAGCAAACCTCCAAACAGGGTATCAGCAGGCCAAAAGAGATTCTGCAGCCCACCAGAAGTCCTAGAAAAGACTTGTGGTGCAGAGAAGTTTGCCTTCATTTGCATGAGAAGAAAAAGTTTGCATGACTCTAGAAGTGATGAAAGATAGCTGAATAAAGGCTCAAGGAACTGTGACTGTAGTGAGGGAAGTGGGTGGACAGATCACTGTATACAATAGTGCTAAGAGATGTGAAATTGCTAAAATAGCCCCTGCCTAATGTAATCACCTTTCAAAGAATATTTGAGAGGCATTTTGTCAGTCAAATATAAACAAAGACTATGTTTGAAATTCAAAACTTGTCCAAAGTCATTTTTCTTTCAAAGATTGTTTCCCCTGCTTGTGCTCTTGCTCGTGCTTTGAAAAAGACATCTTTTAAAGGACAAGCTATTTTTAATTGTTTGAAAAACAAAACACAAAACCTTTTACAAAGCAGTAAGGAAAGCCAAATGTATCTTTCAATAACTCTGGTCTTCTAGGAGCAATAGCAAACACAATAGAAAGTGCATAAAAGCATTCATTACCCAGGAACTTTTAGGAAATGCTGGTGCAATTTCTAGAGCAGATATCTTATAAGCATATAGAGAGAACAGTATGCCATGGTACCAGTAATTTTGTTTTACCGTTTATAAAAAAAAGTATGTATATATATAAAAGGCTGTATCAGGATAGTAAGTTCAGATCTTATAATGGCTTCTAATTCTAAAACATTCCAGACTGCATTACAAACTAGTGGCGTGATCCCTTAGCTGTCCCTGCACAAGACTGCCACTGGCTTCAAAGGCAGTGCTGTATTTAGACTGACACAGGATCATGACCTTAACCCAGAGACAAATTATTCACAGTGTTTGCTTCAACTCGCACTGAACAGGAACGACTGAAAGGAAAAGGAACAAATCTTTTGATACTGTCGTATTAGCAGTTTTTAAGGCAAGAAATTAAAGAATAATAATAAAGTTCTTATTGCAGTCAAACTTATGTTGGGAATCGAATTGTGGAGGATGTAAGTTGGTGGCATCGAGATTGGACCCTGAATACTATTACATCTGTGACATTTCATAGGGTATCCTCCAGTAGCTCTTATAATCACAGATAATCAACTCTTCTGTCTTGCATCTTGGACCCCCAAGTTCTGTGAACAGTGGGAACAGTGATGTGTGGTTTCTAGTGGGTTTGTCTTGTGGCTGACTGAGCTAGGAGTTTCTTTCCTGCAGGTGGAGTGTTTATATAAGCTTTCTTCCTCTGCTGATCCTCTCCTGTCTAGTAAGATGGGTTTGTCTTGAGGCAGATCGCACCGGCAGACTACTGGCAGGATTGCCCTGCTCTCCCCATCTCCGGCTCACTCACCGCTGATGGGAAGTTTCTCCCTTCTCCTGGCTGTGCAGGTCTCCCTAGCTACTTTTGAACCATGGCTTGTTTAACCATCAGCTGCAAGCTTGTAGAGGGAGCTGTGGGTATGTCAAAACCATGCATAGCTTGATTTGTAGGAAACTGGACTGCAAAAGAAATCAGTCACTGGCACTATTTGTAGGCATTAGTAGAAATTATCTCAAAGGGAAATGTTAATTCTTGTGCACTTGCATGGCTTTAATTGGTTGCAATGTCAGGCACCAAAAAGATTCAAAATCAGTATATCCCTTTGTATGCTCTACCCCTTTTATGCTTGGAGTATGAAGATAAAAATAAAAATAAAATAGGAGTCTTTGCTCCAAGAAGGCCTCTGGGAGGGCACAGAGCCCAGCTCTCCTCAGACCCTCCACTGTCCTGCTGGGAAACCTGTGGTTGTACAGCATGGGGAAGGAGGAGGGCTTGTGGCCCCCACTGCCATCCCCAAGAGAAAAGTCACTCCTCCACCAGCTCAGGGCCACATCCTGCTGTCCTCGTCCGCTCAGATGGCCAGCTGCAGCCGGGGCTTGGGATTGGGCCCTATTCTTTAAAAATTTGGGGTAACGGCTTGTGCATTACCCATCAGTCATAAACAAATGAAAGAGCAATCCAGCCTGGCAGTTGTGCAGCTACTTTCCATGCCTCGTTTCCCACCGAGCCTACCTCCCGTTTTGCTTCTATATTAGCTGTTGTTTCTAATTTTTGCAAAGGGTCGGGAAGCCTGTCTTAGCTGCAGTGAGTAAACTGGCGGGGCAGCAATAAGGAAACTGTTACAAAGGAGAGGCCGCTACACTGTGCAGAGTACTTAATTGTCTTAATCGAAAATACATGAAAAAAACAAAAACAACAACAACAGAAAACAGACCTCAGACTTCCTCTCCTTTCCTTTTCCAAGCTGCGAGGCACCCGAGGCCGCACCAGAAGGGGCCGGCCGCCTCCCTGGGCTCTTGCCTAGGGAGCTGCCGAAGGCGGTGTAGATCCGGGTGAGCGGGCTGCCGGCGGGCCCAGAACAGCAGGGCCGTCTGTCTAACCGAGGTGGCAAGCAAGAAAGTGATTTACTGGGTTCTCTTCCTCGTCACCCCCCTTTTCTTCCTTTCCTTTCCCTTCCCCGCCCCGCTGCCGCACTGCCCCGCTCGGCGCTTCCCGGCGGGGTCGGGGCTGAGCCCGGGGGGCCAAGGGTCTGCGGGCGGCCCCGCCGTGCCCCCCCGAGGGCGAGGGCAGCGGGCAGGCAGCCGGGGACCGGCCGCCCCCGCCAGGGAGCCGCGCCGCCGGCTTGCGGGGGCAGCCGGAGGACTGGTTTCGTTCGTACGGTTGCGACTGCTCCGCAAATATTTGCTTGGCTGTGGTCACCGCCGAGGCAGATGTGCCGGGGGTGTGCTCCCAGGGCGCTCTGTTCCCAGCCTCGGCGGGGCTTGGGAAGCCTGCGAGCGGCCGGGATCCCGGCCCCGTCCCCGCCTTGCCGGCGCGGAGCCCCCGTTGTTCCCTTGGCTCCGTGCGATGGCGGCCGCTGCTCCCCCCCAGGCTCCCGGGGCCGGGCGAGGGGGGTGAGGACGGGGGCGCTCCCGCCCCGGTGCCAGCTGTCAGGCGGAGCTGCTGCTGCGGGCATGGCCGGGGGAACGGCCCTGGGGAAACCGCCCAGCGGTGAAAACCTGGCCCAGCACCCTCCGTTTGTAGGCACACGGAATAGCACCCTCACCTGCCGGAGGGAGCCGAGGGGTGTGAGAAGGATGAGTGCGAGCGAAGGACGGCGTTAGTTATGCTGCTTGCACCGTCTGGGTTCCCCGCAGAGAACTGACGGACTCCGAGGATGGCGGCCAGGGGGGATCCTGCCCTGGGGGCATGCTGCAAGAAGGGGAGGGCCCCGGGCGTTTGGTAGGCTTGGGCCGCCGGCCTGGCGGTGCTTCAGCTCAGCCGTCTTTGTCTGCGGAGCGCCAGAAAGAGGGAGGTGGCACAGGCTGCCTCCTCCCCGGGCTCTGAACACTGCCCGGAGGCCTCTGCCAGGCCCGGGCGGCGCTGGGAAGGGCTGCTGCCCGTGCCCTGTCCTGCGCACTTGCCCTGCGCCGGGCGCTCTCCCCGTGCCTGAGACGCCCCTGCGGTCGGGGGTTGCTGGGGACAAGGGAGCCACCTCCCAGCCCCGTCTATCGCCGCGCTGTCGTCGCCCCGGCCCGCAACACCTGCGCCCTGCCCTGCTCCGGGCCCCGCGGGCAGCGGCGCTGTGCCGGTGGCGAGGGCAGTCGCCGAGGTTGGCAGTGTGCAAGGCCAGCCACTGCTGAGCCTTCCCTGCCGGGCGGCAGGAGCGGGACCCTCCTGTCCCCATCCCGGGGCAGCCTGGGGAAGGTCCCCGTCTCCTTCCTAATCGCTGGGTGGGCGAGCTCGGACTGGGTGCGTAGCAGAGCAAGATGAGGGACAGAGGAGGGAGCCGCCGGGGCGCGGGGGGCTCAGAGCAAACCTCCGAGGTGGGCGCTCCTCTCCCGGCCGGGCGCACACGCCTCCCCGGGCCGGAGCGGGGCAGCGCTTTGAAAAGCCGCCGCAGCTGCCCGGCAGGGTGGCCGCGCTTTTGGGCAACCTCTATAGCAAGTGCATTAGAAAAAGGTGTGGGGCTGAAAAAAAAAAAAAAAAACACACACAAAAAAAACCACTTTGCTGAAATGGAACAAATCCCTCCCCGTTGTGCGAGGGGAGAGTGGAGCCGCTCGCACAGTGTGCGCCCGGGCAGCCGCTGCGTCTTCGGGCTGCTGTCCGCGCTGCGGGGATATGGCACCTCAATTGCAGCCCCAGTCATCCCCTCGGATCTGGTTCAAAACAGGCTGGTGCAGAGGGGCAGGGTGCTGACAAACCGCCTTTCCCCTTAGCAATTTTGCGCAGAGACGCCACAGAAACTGAGGGGCTGCTGCTGTTCGAGTCGGGATGTACAGAGCTATGCCCAGGGACAGAATAAATACCTGCAAAGAACTGAAAGCGGCACAAGTTGTTGCAGAGATGAATTGATCCAGTAATCGCGAGGGCTATAACACCCTTATTTATGCTAAAGCATGTGACACAATCTTCAAAATGTAGTAGCTCCGAGTTACCACCTCTTTATTACTTACACAAGCTAATAGGTGAAGTGACTTTTACCTTCTTTACTTGAAGGAGGCTCAGAGAAGCAGACAGGTAATTCCACGCTGCTAATTTTTATGATGTGATGGGTAGGGAAGGGAGAGGTTAAAGTAAAAAGTAGAGACCGATTGCAAGATGTCGGAGCTGAGTGACCAGCTCAGATCTCATCTTTCTGTTTTGAACTGCCGTTGCAAATACGTTAGAAAATCTGGCACCTAATCTGCCCGTGTGTGAACCGATTTGTTTTGTCCGATGGTTTAGTAATAGGCACCTCCTGTTCTGTCACTAATTTGAAATCTCTCTATGATGTTAGCGCTTTAAATCAAGTTTTCAGTTGTTGCGTTTTAGGGTATGGAGCGAGGGGCACGGTACAGCAAAGCATTCATTCCTCTCGCTCCGGGCGCTCGAGTGCCGGGGGAGGGATGTGAAGGCGCTCGGGAGCGGAGCGCTCCTCTCGCCGCCTGCCTCGCTGGGTGCCGGCAGTGCGGCAGTGTTACACTTGGTCTCTCGGGTGAGACTTACCAGGCTTAAGGATAAAAAAAAAAAAAAAAAAAAAGTGTCTCGTACACAAAACGGCCAGAATATTTACAGGTAATTGTGAATGTCAAATACTCCACCGTGTTGACGAAACGCAGAGGTCTCGGAGCGTTTCGTCTCTCGGAGGTGGGGAGGCTGCGGCGGCGTGGGACCGAGTGCTGCCAGGGGCGCCGGGGGCCGGCCGCCCGGCGGGGCCGTTGGGCCGAGGGCCGGGGGTGCCCTGGCTCCCCCGAAAGCCTGGCCGGGAGGAAGTAATCGCGACACCCCCGCGGGGCCGAGAGGCGCTTCCCGAGGCAGGAGCGCAGCTTTTCGTGGCGCAGAGCAAGCGAGAGCTGCCAGCCCCGCTGGGGACAGACCCGCTGGTTACGTCCTGATTTAGTCGAGTGATTCCGTGACGGGGAGCGGACGAGCACCGCGTCTGGTCTTGGTTTGTAATGGGATTTCAAACGGCGGATACCGCTAAACGGTCCCTTTACAAAGCTGAAATTTGTCACGGGAGCTCCGGCGCGGGCTGCCGGGGAGCGGGGCTGGCGGCACAGCCCGTGCTGCCGGGGACCCCCGCGCTCCCCGTCTGCGCCCCAAGGGGAAGCAGCCGCCGCCGGGCACCGCCGCCGACCGGTTGGCGCTTCGAGCGTTCTCCTGAGGATCCGGCCCCGTCAACGGGGAAGGGGTGCCCGCGACGAGTGCCACCCGCCCTGTCCCGCTCCTCACACTGGCCCGAGCGGGCCCAAGGTCGGGGCCGGCGGCGGGTTGTTGCGCGCCCGCCGAGGCACGGGCACGGCGCCCTCGGAGGCCGGGGAGGCCGAGCGAGGCCAGCTCCGCGGAGCCCAGGGGGCAGGAGCAGGGGGCAGGTGGGCTCCGGGCCGTGCCTCCAGGTCCCCCGCCGGCCAGAATCTGCCCGGACGCGTCTGCCTCGTCCCGCCGCGCCGGACAGCCGGTAGCGGGGCGCCCCGGGACTTTCGGCCTCCCTTGAACCCGCCGGGAGAGGCCGGGCAGCCCCAGACCTGGGGGGTCCCATCGCGAGCCAAGTACAAGCCCTAGCCCCGAGAGCTCTTTGCAAGTGCCTGCGCATATAGGAAGGAGAAGTCCTGAGGTCAGGGGAAAAGACCACAGGGTTGTTTGCAGGCGGAGAGGCGACAGGATTTGGCCTCTTCCTCCCCCGGGGCCCCATCTGTGCGTCCTCTGTGGAGAGCGCTCTGTCAGTAACACCACAGGGCTTGCGAAAGCCTTAAAAACCTGAGTGTTACCCGGTGTGCCGCTTGCAGCTTTCCAGCTGCGGTGATTTCCACGAGGACAGGGACGAGCCCGCTTCGTGGCGCGACTTGGGAAGGCACCGAGCTGCCTGACATTTGCTGGAGCTGGGCTGTGGCACGTTTGTTGGTCTTGTGCGTGAGGGTGCGTTTCCTCGATCTGTTCAACGATATTTTCAGCCTTTACAGTTCAATAAAACCTCTGTTGTTTATCTTCACTTGAAATCCCCTGCCGCGTCTGCCCCCTTTCTCAGGGCAGATCCGCAGCCTTCAGTTATTTGCACAGAAAACTATAAATCCCCAGCCCCAGCCTTGCAGCCCGGCCACCCCAGCTGCTGGCCGGCCCTTGGCTCCGGCGGGGAGCGGAGCCGGGGAGGTGGGGGCACGGCACTGCTCCCAGGCACCATTTTGCGCTGCGGGGAAGGAGCCGCCGGGAGCCGCCGCGCCGGGCTCGGAGTGCTCCTCTGCCGCCGGCGTGGCTCACCGGGGCGGCTTGCGCGAAAAGCTCGGCCCGTCTGGCACGGGGCGAAGTTGGGATTTGGGAGAAAAACGGCCCCGGTTCCGCAAGGAGTTCAGGCGCCAGAGCACCGCAACGCCCGGCACTCCACGGCCGCGGCGGGGCACGGGAAGAGCGCTGAGCCCGGGGCGGTCCTGGGGCCGCTGCTCCGAAGCGCCTCCGTCCTCTCGGCGCTGCCGCCCGCCTCTGGCCGCCGGGACGCCGCGGGGGCTTGGGAGGCGGCGGTGCCCGACGTGGGCGGGCGATGCTGTGCTCTCGGCTCGGAGCCGGGCGGGGGAGACGGGCTGCCATCTCGCTAATTTACATTAAATCGTTGCAATTAAAACGATTCGTGCCCCGGGGTGCAAGTTCTCGGCGCTGCACGCTCGGAAAGCCCGGCTGGGCTCCGCCGGCGCTCGCCCCCATCTCGAACAAGAGCGCGGCGAGAGGCGAGAGCGGGCCGGGCGCGGAGCCTCCCCCTGGCACCCCGCGCCCCGCCGCCACCTCCGGGGGACACAGGCAGGTGCCGGGCTGGTCTCGAGGCGACGCCGGGCGGCGGGGCCCGGCTGCCCCCTCCCACTTTCGTTGCGGCGGCGGCCGCTGGGAGCTGCCGGAGCCGCCCGGCCCGGGGCGCCGGCGCTCGGGGGCCTCGGGCTGCAGCAGCCAAAAGTGTGCCCGGGCGGTGGGGAGCGCCTCAGCACTTGGTGGGGGTTTCTTTCTCGGGTCTGGGGGATATTCTTTACTCGCAACGAAGGAGGCGAAACTCTTCCTTCGTTTCTGACTGTGAGCTGCTCGTTTGAAGAAGAGCCGCGGGGCACGGGCAGTTCGGGCTGCCTCTCTGTTCCCGACAGTTTAAAGCATATAAACAGATATATTTGAGGAAAAGCCGTACAAAACCGAAAAGTCACGCAAGTCTGCTAGGGTGAGGCGAGTCGATGAGCGTGAAATCTGGCGGAAGAAATCCCTCGCGGCTCGCCGTGCAGGCGTGTGATTGCGGAAAAACGCAAACCGGCGGCCAGGGGGACAGGACAGGCAGGGGCGGGAGGCGAGTGCGAGGAGCAGCGGGGAGCCGCAGCTGGCCGCGGGGCCGCAGGGCAGGGAAGCAGCGCCGCGGCACCTGGGCAGCGACCGCTCGGCCCCCGCGGGGCGCCCCGCCGGCCCTGCCCTGCGCTGCCTACCGGGAGACAGCTCCGGCCGAGTCCTGCCTTCCTGCCCGCTGGCTTCCGGGGAGATTTCCTCCTTGGTCCGCGGCTCCTTCTCTGTGTACTAACGTTAGCGGCAGATACTTATTAAAAAAATCTCAGAAGGCGAGGGTAAGGTCTGCAGAGATAGTGGTGCCCTCCCGCAATCGCTTAGTCGGAGCCCGGACGTCTTAAAGACGCTTTTGTTTTTGTGGTGGTGGTGTTTTCCTTTTCCTTTTCTAACTGGCACATTACAAACGAGACGTGCGGACCCCGGGGGCTCCGGGGGCGGCTCGCAGGGGAGGCAGAGCCGCCGCGCCCACCTCCACCGGCTCCCGCGGGGGCTGCCCAGGCACCCCGGTGCTGCCGGCCGCTAGGGCTCGGGCGGCGGCCGGGAAGGCACCGGCGGCCGGTTGGGAAACGGCGATGTCGCGGCCCGCCATCCCGCCGGCACTGCCGGCCCGGCCCGGGGCTGTCCCCGTTAAGGGCTGCGGACGAGGCCGGGCTGGTCCCGTTGCGGGGATCGGGGCCGAGCCCGGCGGCCCAGTTTTCGCCTTAGCGTCGCGCCCGAAGCCTGGCGAGTGTCGAGCGAGAGCTGGCGGTGGCGGGACCGGGCTGTCCAACAGCGGGGGCTTGCCGGAGGGGCAGCCGGCTGGGAGAGCCTCGACGGTATGCGGCGCGCCGGGCGAGGCGGCAGGGTGGAGCGACGCTGCCGGGCCCAGGGCACCGGCGCGACCCTCCCGCGGAGGGCAGCGGGACCGGAGCGGCCCGCAGCGCCCAGGAGGGGCCGGTGGTGCCGCAGCAGGTGCCGCTCGCACTGCCCGGCCGCACCGGGCCGCGGGGGCCGCCGGCGGGTGGGAAGCCGCCGCCGTCTTGGGCTGCGCCGGCGCCGCCGCCCGCGCGATGGCGCTGTGCGAAGGGGAAGGCGCCGGGCGGGTGGTGCGGGGCGGCGGCGGCGGCCACGGCCCCTGCCTCGAGGAGCGGCGTCTGGCCCGGGACCCGCGGAGACGGCGGCCATCGGGAAGGGAGGGCACGGAGGCCCGGCAGGAGAGAGCCGTCCTGCCCTGCCGGAGCCTGCCCGCCCCGGCGGTGCCCGCTGCGGCCGCTGCCCCGGCGGGGTCGCCCCTCTCTCTCCCTTCCTACCGGCCGCGGCGCCTCCGCGCTTCGAGGTGGCGCCCCACGGGCCGGCTCCCCCGGCACCCAAGCGGCCGGGCTCCTGGCTCGGCCCAGGCCGCGGAGTTCCGCTGCGCCGCGGGGGACCCGGACGGCGGCTGCACAGGCGGCCCCCCGGGCAGGCTGCGGTCCCCGCGCAGCCCGTGGCCTAGGGGAAGCAGGAGGAGGAAGGGGGAAAAGCA
The DNA here is from genome assembly GCF_013377495.2 of Cygnus atratus. NCBI lineage: Eukaryota > Metazoa > Chordata > Aves > Anseriformes > Anatidae > Cygnus > Cygnus atratus. Next base: position 654,840 of record NC_066367.1, read on the forward strand.
GGAGGCGAGGAGCGCGCCTGGGAGCCCGAGAGCAGAGCGCTCCGGTGGATCCCGCTGCAGACACCGCGGCCGGCTTTCGGGCGCAGCCGCGCCGGGCCAGGGCGGTCCCAGGCCCGGGCCCGAGGCAGCCCCCCGGCATCGCGGGCGGCGGAGCCGCCGGAGCGCCCGGTCCCACACCGCCGGCCGTTTCCGAAACCTGCGCAGGAACTGAGCCGCAATGGCTTCAAAAGTGGTAGTTAATGAAAAACAAACCTTGCCAAGGAGGTGTTTTTGTTCGTTTGTTTTGTTCAGATTTTTTTTGGCAATCAACCACTTGAGGCGTCCATAAACTTCTGTAACGGGGAGCGCTGGAAGCTCGGAGCGCATCCACTCCTGCTCTCACCAGAGTGTGCGAGAGCAGAAAATTCTCACACTGGAGGTTGTGTTAGAAAGAGAAAAAGAGGTTATTAATAACAATTAAAAATCCGATTCTTTTTATAACGAGATCGGGGGACGGATTGGGGAAAGCGATGGGAAATAATCGCCCTTTTTTTCCCAGTGGAAATAACGACAACATGTGAAAATCATGCACTGGAGAAAGAAATATATATATATATATAAATATATAATTCGAAACAGAAAGAAAAGACTTTTATTGGGAAAAATATGTTAAAGAAAAACAAGCATTTTGTATCGTAAAATCTGTCCAAATTAAATGATGTTAACAAAACAATTTACCAGACAGCAAAATGTCTATGCAATCGGTTCAGTTTCCCCTCAGTTTTAGTAACAAAACCCTTCGCTTCCGTGTTGACGTTTTCAAATGGTTGCCGCTCCTGATTGCAAAGTTAAAAGAGAGTTTTGTAGAAATGTTCAGTTTATAAATACACAAATAAACACATAATTAGCGATCCTAAGATTCCTGTGAACGCACAAATAAAAAACTGGCTGCCGGCGGGGAAAAATGCAAACACGACATAAAGGTGTAGAGGATTCATTGCAAATAAAGTAATTGCTACATATATATTTAAATGTATTTAATTGTATGCATTATTTAAATGCTCTTCTGAGTAGTTTAATAATTTAGAATCGATAGTTTTCCTAAAAACTTTATAAAATATTTACACTTAATAAAATATTAATCGATCAACAAGGCAGTTGTACTCTTACAGGAGCTTTACTAAAGTCCTGTAATCGTGCTGTTGCCACACGTCTCCACTGTTAAGGAAACGATCATTGACAAAATGTAAATGAAGATCTTCAGACGGTGGTGTTTATAAAATATCTCATTAATGGGCTTGGATTGAATCTCTCCATCCATCCACATCATCAGATATAATAATAGTAACGAATCAGACAGGGAAGATCCTGTCTAAGCCATTGGCATTTTTTTTTCCAGAAGTACTGAAGTCCTAAATCACCAATTCTTCTAACTTTCTGGCCATTGATCCGCGGGAATTCGTAGTTCCACATCAAAGGTAAGAACAAAACATTATTCAATTATTCGATAGCTGGTGAAAAATGTTAACTTCCTGCTACACAGCTCTTTGAGATTTTATAAAAAGAGAAAAAAAAGGAAAAAAAAAGGAGGGGGGTGTACTTAGATGAGGTTATTTAAAAGAAAAACGGGAGTTCTCCAAACTTTCGGGCTTCTTTTCGAAGGGACCGGCAGGAAGACGGCTGGCTGGCGGCAGCCGCCGTGCTCCCTCCTCCTCCGCTCCTCGACACCGGGCGCGCTCCCAGCGCCGGCTCCGCTCCTTCAGCTCCCGGGGAGCCCCGGTCCCGCGTCCCCGGCCTTCCGCTCCCCTCGCCCCCGTTCCCGGCCCCCCAGAGTTCAGCCGGGCGCAGGACCCGGCTGCCACCTTCCTGCGCTTCCTCCTGTCCCGGGCCGAGGGTGGCACCTGGCCGGGACGGGTCCCCCTGCTCCTTCCCAGGTGGGGAGGGACGCGAGTCCTCCGGCTGCGGCGGGGGAGCTGCGCTCGGCGCTGCCTTTCGGGGGCACGAAGGGAGGCTGTCGCTGCAGCCCGGGGTGGACGTGGAGGCGAGCGATTTCTCTTACCCTGCCCGGGGATCCGCCGCGTCTCCCGGCACCGCTTCCAGGGAGCCCACCAGGGCGCTCGGCGGGCCGGCGCCGGCGCTCGGAGGGAAGGAGCGGCTGCGGGGCCGGCGGCGGCCGAGCTGCGAGGGGGACCTGCCCCTGCCCTTCCCCTCCCTCTCCCTCTCCTCTCCCCGACCCCCAGCAGCCGCGGCAAGGCTGGCCGCGCCGGGCCAGCTGCCTGCGGGCTGGGGGCTGCTGCCGCCTCCCCGCCACCCGCTGGGCGGCCCGCGACCTGCCGGGCCCGCCGGGGGGGGTTCTCCGGCGTGCTCCCCCCCCCCCCCCCCCCCCAGCCCCTCTCTCTCTTTTTTTTTTTTTGACCCTCCGGCGCCACCGTAAAAGGCAGATCTTTTAAGGGGGCCCGGCGGGGAAGGCGGCGCCCGCCAGGCAGTGAACTGGGAGGCGGACGGCGGAGTGGGGGGCGCGGCGGCCAGCGAAGGTGTCTGCTCCGCCACCGCACCCCCCCAGGCCGCCCTCCCCCGCCCAGCCGCCAGTCCCACCCCCCCCCGGCGGCGGCGGCGGCGGCCGTCTCCTTGGTCCACCTTAACGCGGGGCTCGTTCCGCTGCCGGGAGGCCGGTGGCAGGCGGGAAGGGCTCGGCGGAGCGGGGCGCCGGGTGCCGGCTCGTTCCCCGGCGCCCCCCGGGCCGGACAGGGGGCGCTGCGGACCCTCGGGGCGCGTCTTCGGGCATGGCCCCACCGGGCAGCGCCCGCTCCGCCGCCGGCCCCGGGGCGCGGCGTGGCTGCACCTTGCACCCGGGGGAGAGGCGTTTCGCCAGGCGCTGCCCGCCCCGGGGCCGCCGAGGGGCCCGATCCCGCCCCGCGGCTTCCCCGCCGGGAGCCACCGGAGCCTTCCCCTCTCCGCTCTCTCCGGCCGCGCTCAGCGCCAATCCCTGCGCAGTCGTGCCCTGCCCGCAGCTTCGCTATTGAATAATTCAGTGGCGGCAGCAGCTCTTCCCTGCCCGCCTCTCACCTCCTCCCGGCCCATCCATCAATTATTCAGGCCCGGCCCGGCAACTGCCTGCAGCCGGGCGCGGCGAGGAGGGCGGCGGCGGGGCCCTACCTGGGGCCGGGCCGCTCCCGCCACCCCGGGGCCCCCAAACGGAGCGCACCCAAAAGTTCCTGCCGGGAGGAAGTTCGGGGGGAGGCAGCGAGGCCGCGCCGGCTGCGTGGGACCGACCTGAGCGCCCGGACTGGATGCCGGTGGCAGCTTTGCTCTTCCCCAGTCGGTCCCGTTTCTCCGGCTTCCCCTGTTTTTTTTTTTTTTCTTTTCCCCCCCCCCCTCTTTCTTCTTCTTCCCCCAGCCCCTCCTCCTCTCCTCCCCCCTCGGCCCACCCCCAGCCCGGCTGCCCCTGTCCTTGTGCACTTCTGCCCCGGGTCTCCTCCTGTCCCCGCCGCCTCGTCCCGCCGCTCTTCCCCTTCCCCACCCAGCCCGCCCCGCTCCCTCCCTCCTTTCCTCCACCTCCCTCCCTTCGCGCTGCCCCGCGCTCGCTTTCCGCGGCCGCGATGTGCGCTTTATTTCTCGGGCTTTAATTTCCTGCCAGGTGGGTCCCTGTCTCCCACTCCGGCGCGCAGCGGTGCCGGCCGGAGCGGCGGCAGCGCGGGGAGGGGAGGCTGGGGGGGGGGGGGGTTGCTGCCGAACCGTCGCCTGCGCCCGATCCCGAGCTAAGCCCCGCGACTTTAGTTTGGCGGGGGGGCGGGGAGGGGGAGGGGTGTCGGAGGCGAGGAGGGGTGGCGATGTTTGGGATGCACAGCCCTGGGACGGGAGCGCTGCGCAGCCAGACACGCACACACGCGCGCGCACACACACACCAAATCCGAAAGCGAGGACAACCCCAAAAAGGACTCACTTTGCCTCGATGACTCAACGCAACTAATAATCGTTTCTCCGCTCTCTGTGGCGAGTCCCTCCTGCCGCTGCTGTTGCTGGCAGAGGAGGGAGAGATTGAAAGTGACACATCGGGGGCCGCCGCCGCCGCTTCCCCGCGCCGCCAGGCACCCGCCGCCGCCGCGGAGCCCGGGAGAGCGGCCTCTGGGGGAGCGGCGCTGCCTCCTGCCCCCGTCTCCCCGGGTAGCTCTTTTCTCTGCCGAAGGTGTGAGGAGCCGTCTCCCTCTCCCCCTCTCCTCCGCGCCGGAGCCGGCGGCCCCCCGCCCCCTCGCCCTTGCCCGCTCCTCTCCGCTCCGCTCCGCCAGGCTCTGCTCGCCACCGGGACCCTCCGGGAAGGGGCGCCGGCCCCTGCCGCCCCGCGCAGCGCGGGCACACCGCCCGGCCCCGGCCCCGGCGCCTCGGCACCCCGGGACGAGGGCAAGCAGGGGGCTGGGGGTGGGGGAAGGACTAGGAGGGAAGCAAGCGGCGCGAGAGGAGGCACCGAGAAAACTTTCCACCCTGGATTCTCTACTTTTGATCCATGGACAGAGCCCAACTCAGCCAACTTACAGACAGGCTATAAGCAGTAAGTACGGCGGCAGCTCCCGCTAAAGGCTTCCTCGCCGGCAGCCGGCTGCTTCGGCGGCCGCTCAGCTGGCCGGCGCGGGGGGGCCGTGCGAGAGGGGCCGCCCGGGCTGGCAGCCGCTTCCCCGCAGCCCCGGCGGGCGGGGCGGACCGGGCAGCACCTGGCTGGGCGGTCGGTGGGTGGCTGGAGCCCGGCTGGTGCCGGGCTGCCTGCCCGCTGCCCCGCGGCTGCCGGGCACGATGGGCGCCGGGGCGCAGCGCTGCCGCGGCGGGCCGGGGCCGGGCGGCGGGACACGAGTCGCTGCCAGCCGGGCGGGTAAGGAAAGGCAAGGCGGCCCGGGGACGAGCCGCGGGCGCCCGCTCGCTTTCAACGGGGCCGCATCGCGTGGTCGAGCCTGGCCCCGTCCCGCCAGGCAGCCCAGGGGAGTGCTGCGGGGACCCGGGTGGGCGAGCGGGGCCGGGGGCGGTGGCGGGCGAGCGGGGCCGGGGGCGGGCCGGCGGCCGCTGAAGCGCCCCTTGCTTCTCTCCCCTAGGTCCGTGCTCCTTCTACTGTGACCTGCCAGCGGGAGCCGCGTCTCCGAGCATGGAGCGGAGGAGTGAGAGCCCCTGCCTGCGGGACAGCCCCGACAGAGGCAGCGGCAGCCCCGATGTCAAGGGCCCCCCCCCCGGGAAGGTGGCGAGGCTGGAGCAGAACGGCAGCCCCATGGGCACCCGCGGGAGGCCCAACGGCGCCGTCAGCAAGCCCGTGGGAGGTAACCGTGCGGCCGCACTCCCGGCCCGGCGGGCGGCGGTTTGCGGGAGGCTCGCCGCCGGGTGCCGGCAGGTCCCCGCCTGGCCGCCGAGCACGGCGAGGGGCAGCTCGGGCCCGTCCCACGGGGCAGCCCCGCGGGGAGCCGGGCCCGGCGCTCGGCGCCCCCTTAGCGGAGCCCGCGGCGCGCAGCGAGGGCATCGCCGCCGCTTTAGCGCCCGCAGCCCGGCCGCGGTGGCGGCCGAAGCCGGAGGGAGGTCGGGGACACGGCTCCCGCAGCGGGGAGGGGAGCGGCAGCGTTCGCGGTCCCGGGTTTCTTTCGGCCGTTAATAGCGCTTCGCAGCAGTTCTCTCGTTGGAAGAGGGGACGGGGCAAAGCACGTGCGAGGTTCAGCTCTTTCAGCAAAATTCTTGAGCGTTAGTTTTGCAGCAGTCCCGCATTCTCTATGACGCTTTAACTTTTACGCTCCCTTTGCCATCAAGTCGCTGGTCGATTTTGTGCTTCGAGCGTGCTTAGAGCAAGTTCAAGGAACGCACGTGGTTGCTTTTCTTTTTTTTTTCTCCTAAGCGGCTAGACTTCCCGGGAACTTCTAAATGCTCGCTTTTTTTCAGCCGAACTCTGGTGCTGTTGAATTTAATGCAGCGTAGCCTCACGTTAGGAAAAGTATCTTTAAAACTCTTGAAATTAGACCGATGTTACGAGGAAAATAGCGCAGGGCAGGCCACTTTACCCTTTTCTAAAAAGTTTCTGTCTGTATTTGTATTTACAAACGCGCGGAGAGGTAATACAAAAATGTAGTTGTTTATACACAAAGAGTTTGTGTAAATGACATTTCAAGTGATACTTTGAAATGGTCGTCACATGACTCTCTATTACGTGAGGTTTATTTAGCGATTTTCCATTAGATGCTTGTTTTAGACCTCTTTGGTTCAATAGGCTTTCTAATTGCCGAAGTTTGCTAAGGGGCTGCAGATTTTATTTTCTTTTATTTTAGAAACGTAGGATTCATTTGTGTACCTAATGAAGGGTAAGAGACCTCACGAGTTTTTTATGTTTCTTGGATCACTATATGTCTGTTTTTAAACCTCTTAACTGTTTTCTTCTAATACAGAAAAAGAAGAAACAGCTTCTAGTACAGAAAGTTCTAGCTTTCTAGTACAGAAAAAGAAGAAACAGCTTTGCAAGGAAAGACTTGTAGCACTAATCCACTTACAAATTGATGGAAAATAATTTATTGAATAACTGTAAAAATCAACGAGTTAATCATTTTAAAAGTGCTAAAGTAGTAATATATGTAGTTTTAGATGCCTTTTGAGAGACCGAGGCATTATAGCTGCTTGATTTTAAAGGGAATGTTAGAGCTAAATCTTTTTGCTTGGGGGATTTATTGAAATACGTTTTAAAGGAATGTTTTTAAATGTTTTGGAATATATATGTTGCTTGCTAATAGCCGCTGTGTTAGCCAAGAGAAATTCACAAGGTTTTATGATTATATTGGTGGTTCAGATTGAAACTGGCCTGTTAGGTTCTAGAAGATTTCTTACACTTATGACAAAGACTCATTTCTGAAAGCAAACTTTTAAGAGCTTACGTTCTCATTCATTACTCTTTGGCTCATTTATAAGGTCTGTGTAGACTAGAGTGTAAAAGTGTGGGGACATAGGAAATGCAAGAGTACGTATTTTTTCCTAGCTGATGTTTTTTAAACAGTCTGAATCTCTTTAAGCTATTCGTAATAAAGTTTATACATTACTCCTTATTGATACTGAAAGGAAGAAGAAAATTATTCTTGTCTGAATACTTACCTAGGTTCTGTAATACTCAATACTAAATTAGTTAAGGCAGATTTTTTTTAATAAGATAATGGTGCTGTTTAAAATTGATTTCATTTTTTTTTTTACCCTCTTGGAAATGCTCTCAGGGTAAATCGACATAGCTGATTTCCAGATATTTTTCCTTTGCTCCTTTTGAAGTTTGATCTTTAAGAACCTGTGTGACCAAGTGATCTTTTTCTGAATGCAGATCACAGTGTACTGGGTGTTCCTGGATGTCTGCATCTTTGCAGTGAATGCCGCGGCGTTAGTAATTTTTTCTGTTGAATTGTGAAATGCAGCTGTAGACATTTGCAGAAAGAATTACTTTTAATATACTGGCAAATTACTGTAGAACTTCTCTTCAAATACATATTAATAAAAGCCCTTTTAGTGCTGTTCCTGATATTTGATAAAAAGGAAACTATTGAAAGATGTAGTGAAATGAAATCTAAGGCTTTACTTGTCAATTTTTCAGATTATTCTTATCTTTCAAGCTCAAGAATAAGTGCAAATATTAATTGAATGTGAACAGGATTGAAGAAAAAAATGAAATACTTTATTGAAACTAGAGACCATTTTAGTTTGGATTTTGTTTGATTTTTTATTCTGAAATGTGTATCTGAAGATTTTGAAAGCAGACCGATGCTAACATTTCTTTTTTTTTTCCATCTCATGTTGGGCCTTAGATATGTAAATGCTGAAATTCCTTCCTCCTTGTCGAGTGTCTTTCTGGCATAATACTGTGTTTCTCTGCACAAAATCCCTGAGCGTAGAAAAATAAGCTCTCAGCTAACTGGTGCTATGATGGGATTGATGACCTTTGGTAACAAGTTTTATAATTACAATGATTGCTACAATTATTTTTTCTCTTTCTCTCTCTTTCTCTCTCTTTCTCTCTCTTTCTCTCTCTTTCTCTCTCTTTCTCTCTCTTTCTCTCTCTTTCTCTCTCTTTCTCTCTCTTTCTCTCTCTTTCTCTCTCTTTCTCTCTCTTTCTCTCTCTTTCTCTCTCTTTCTCTGTTCCTAAACTGAATGTACTTAATGCAAAGGGCCATTACAGCAGCTATAATAAACTAGTGAAGGTCACAAAAAAGATAAATGGGCTCTTAAAGGTTGCAGTTTAATAGGGGATTTAAAAGTTTCAGTGCTGTTTACAGTGTTGTTAGTGTAAGTCCAACGTGTTAGAGTCCAATTCTGGTTAGCCCTGACTAACCCAGTGCTTTCTAAAATGTTTCAGCAGTTACCGACCAGTCTGTTTTAAAAGTTGTATGTAGTAAAGCACAAGTGCTCAGATGTTCAAGAGAGGCAGGTTTTATAAAGGTCCCTGGGGAAAAAAAAATAAAGGCTAATATCACTTTAAAAAACATATGAAGCCTGGGAGAGAGTTTAGAGCAAGCAAGAGCACCATGGTGTTGACAGCTTTATGTCCCTGTTGGGTAACATTCACTTACTAGAATTGGCGTCTCCTCTCAGTTAGTAATTCACTCCATAAGGATTTAAAAAAAAAAAAAAAGGATGATTAATGGCTAGGAAACTTATATTTGCAAAACTGTTGACTGCAATTCATGAACCTGTTTGTGTGCGAGTGTACGTGTATATGTATTCATTTGTTAGGAAGAGCATAGAAAATAAGCATTCAAAGCCTCTGAATGCAACTTAATATGCCAGCATAGAGACAGAGCTGTTCTGAGGTTCGGTTTGCTGGAATAAAGTGTAGAACTGACATACAGCCAAGGAACACGTTCGGATTTCAGGCAGGAAATTATTGCAAAAAATTTGTCGGTTAGATTAGTTTCATGCAGTCTGATAGTAATACATTCTTATTCATTTATCTGTTAAAATATGTGATTTACTTTACAAAATATTAATGGAAGAGAAAACTTCCAGACAATTCAAACCAAACTCCGTAATTGGGACGTTAATCTGTAGCTGCAGTTCCTGTGCTTGTATGGAGTCAGAGGCATCAGAAATGTGGACGCAGTGACTCTTCGGAGCGCTGCTGCTAATTGCGGTGAGCCTCTTCAAGATCTGATGTATCAGAGCCTTGACTGCTTAGGTGGAGTGAGAAATCTGGTCTGGTATCTCTCTGGGGCAACAAAAACGTTGACCAAGGATAGTTAAAGAGTTTGTCAAAATCCTTTCTAACTATTTCTGCAAAAATGTCGTAGGGTTTTTGCTACCTCTTGTACCTTTTACAAGGATTTAATGTACTTTAGTGGAGAGAAAAATCCACTTGTGTGCAGCCAGAAGAGTACAGCTTGATCAAATCTGCTCCTCTGTTCTAACCGGTTAGGTGGCATTAAGCTCTGAATGGGATCCAGAAAGAAGGGAGCATGTTCCAGTTGTCCTTACAAATTGAGCAAATCGAAAGGTTAAGATTTCGGCAGTCTTCGTACCTAGATGAAGAGTATACTCTTGCTGCCTGGAAGAAGTCCGCAGCTATTTGAAAAAACTGAACGTATGGAGGTACAGAGGCACGGAAGCCGCGAATCCCTGTTAGTGTGGGAACCAGCAGTGTGTGAACATGTTTTATGTTTTATCCGTTGTAGCATAGTTGGAAAATGTTGTCCTTTGTTTCGGTATAATTAAGTAGGAATTATGAGGAAATGTAATCATTTTACGCGTTTCTGACGTGTAATGAGGAAGAGACTTTTAGTTTAATGTGAACCTTAAGAAAAGCAAGACAGGGATTTCTTTTCCATGACCAATGCTTAAAAATGAGTTTCTGGTCTTTTTGCTGATTCTCCCCTCCCCCTTTTCCAATCAGATTATGTCACATAAATAGAATAAACAGAACAATCACTCCTGGAGGGTCATGTAGTGTATCATCTGTATTTTTGCTGAGGTAGAAAAATAGCCTTTCTTTATGTGTTTTCGGTAGTTGGCCTGTTATTAAAATAAAGACACAGTTGGTTAAAATATACGTGCAATTGAACATACACATTAAACAGAATATAGGGTATCTACCCATTCAGTGACCTAGGCATAATTTGATGTTTAGAGTAATTTTGGAACTCTAAGTTGCATCTGCAGAAAGCCACTGACAATTTTGAATTCAAGATTTAAGATTAGCTGTAGCAAGATTTTATTTTTTCCCACAACAGTTCCTAAGTTCCTAAGCCATCTCCCCGCTTCCTCCCCACCCCAGACACATAGCCGCGTTAGCTAGATGCTATTGTTCTCATCATGAGCCAAAGGAAAGAAAAAGAAAGCAACATCTTTGAAAAAGTCAATTGAATTCTTCTCCCCCCTCCTTTTATAAATTGGGTCCTCCCTTTTCTTAGTGTCACTGGGATAGTCAGAGTAGATTTATCATCAATTATTTATAGGACACTTATTTGAAAACTCCTGCTAGGGTGATTCAGTGACTGCCCAGGATTCTCTTTATGCCTGTAGAAGATGGCAAAAATCATATTTAAAATGACCAAGATGCCAGTGAGGAAACATACTTCTGAGAAATTAGTTAGCAAAATCTTTCTCATTCCAAATTTAGATGAAGAATTTGGACATTGAAGGAAGAAAAACAGTATTAACCTTTTATTGTTAAGCATAAACACTTGAAGGTGAGGTGTAAAGATTCATTTCCTTTCCTAAAAGATTAATTTTGGAGAGCATTTATATTCTGTTTAAATTATTTTACTGTGCAAAATATTTTGTCTAGATTTAAAAATAGAAGGTACCTGGCGTAGCGTAATTTTAATCAAGTTGTCATTTCGACAGACTACTGTCACCCTTACAGTTTCTGGTTTGTAGCACAGGCTTTCAGATGATACCTTAAAATAACTTAAAAAGTATTTGAGTTTAATGCTCTTTGTTAGGATGCTAGTCTGAATATTTATTTTTGCAGTTTTCCATTATTACTGTATTCCTTGAAGCTGTCTGTCTGGCATGGAGAGGAAGAGGGACGCAAAAGTGGTTTTGTCACTCACGGTGACACGGGAGATGGTAAGGCAGCATGGCATCTATGGTGGTATAGGCTGCAGACAGCTCTATTGCAGCCATGTACTTGTATTCGCCAAACAGCTGCATGACCAGTTTAGGAAAATTCTTTTTGTGTGTGCGATCAAGCAGTCCCCAGCCTGCTTTTAAATCCTATTTTTAAACTTCTCAAAATAACTGAAAATCTCTAGAACGAAAGATTTTTTTTTGAATCCCAAATTGCAAAGCATAGATAAGCTAGGCCTTTAATTACCGTCCCTCATCATAATTTAGCTAAATTAGTAAGTACTGCTGTGTTCTGGATTAAAGGCACAGTTTTCCAAGGTATGAAGTATTCCCGACTCCCTTCGAATTGATACGGTTGGGGTTTGTTCAAGATAACCTGTGCCTGATGCAGGCTCTCAGTAACTACTGACCAAGCATCATCTCCTTTTGAAGCACACGGCAGCTTTCTAACCAGCACAGTGTGTTGAACGATGAATCGATGCCCTGTCTACCTCTGGAAAAATTGTCCTGGGGTAATTGATTCCTACTGTATCAAATGTGCTGGGTCATGTGCATTGATCCACATGATGACATGTGTCACTAAAGCAGATTTAAGAAACAGTCACAGCAGACAAAAGGCAGCTGAGTAGTTGATGGCTTCTGAGAAACATTTCCTAGCCTCTAGCCATACTAAAAAAAATTGTCGCCCACCAAGTGTAGTACTTGTTGCAGAATGCTCAGCAGCAACGTACCTGCTCTTGGCTTACATACAAATGAGTTTAAGTTGATTAGTGGTACAAAAAACAGAATATACACTTTGCCATTTAATTCGGGAATAATTGTTAGCCCATCTAGCTGAGGGTCTTGTGGCCATTCACAAAGTGTTAACTGCTTTAATGTGCAATATGTTTTCTGCCAGCAAGTGATGTTGTCGATACTGTCGCAGTTCTACAGTTAGGGTGTGTTTTTTTTTTTGAGTTCCTACGCTTTGTACAAAAGCATGTATTGCAGCTGTTATGTGTACTTTGTTTCCCGTCTTCATTTGCATTGATCCAAGTTTTAGTGTGGGAAGAATATGTCATGTAGTATTGCCAATTTTATTTCCTTTATTTTAGATTTTTTTTTTAATGTAAACTAGTATTTTAAGTTTGTTTTTGACCTGTGCAACCTCTGCTGGTATCCCCTGAAGATTTACAAATATACCAAAATGTCAGCATTTATCTTTTAGCAATATATTTATATTTAAGGCTGCTGACATTGTAAAGCCCTTACAAACAATGCTTGAACAGTTTTTGTTTTGTTTTGTTTTGTTTTTTGAAACGTGATTTTCTCTGATTTTTAAAGATGTTAACACCGATGTTGCTAATATCGAGGATTTATTTAAAACCCTCCAGGAATCTTTTCTGCTTGGAATAAGACTTCCCCAGTTATGTACAGGGTTGCTTAAAAGACTGAGTGGGAGCCCTGCATTGCTGCTATCGTAATCCGAATGCCAGGGCAGAGATTGCATGTCTGAATCCAAGATATGTTTTATATTTCCTGTCAAATGCTAAATGATCATTGGTGTTACATGCAGAGATGTTAGGAAAAAGGAAATAGGACTGTCATCATTTGTAGAAGCTGTATGAAGGAAACAGAAAGAATTTGAAAAAAAGAGACAGGTAGCTCTAGATAAATGCTTAAGGATATTACTTGTTTTCTAAATAGAAAATTACCTGCCTAATAGTTTAAACCTTGTCAGTCATTTTGCTTTACCTGATGTCCTTGTATCAGATGGGCATGCAATATTAAACATTCTCAGTACAACTATATGTTGTTAGTAGCAGTGCCAGCAAGGTAAAAAGGCTCAGAAAAAGCTTAATAAAAATAACCTGTCAGACTGTTTTGTATGAAGCTGAGGCATCTCGTGAGATAACCATACACCCAATGCATTTTCACAGTGCAGTAGAAATGTCTCCCACTGATATATGCTCCCTTCTTATTTATTCCCCAAAGACACCCAGCGAGATGAAAAGACACTGACAGTAAACCTTTTCAAAAGTACTAAATCTGGCAAGAAATGTCTGAGGGGAGTGTTTTGTGTATTAGAACCTTGACTTGTATCACTGCATACAGCCACAAGGTTACCTTCTTTCTTTTGTCTCCCTTTTTAAGATGATCTATTTCTATTTGTATTACGTTGAGGTGCAACAAGATGAGTTGGCCTTTGCTTATGTATGGTGTCTACATTTGTACTGAAACTTCAGATATGTGAGGAAACTTAAATATAACTATTTACCATCTTAGTAATCTAAACTCACAGACAGTGTTTTGTCATAAATTTAGCTGACAGGCATATATTGTAAATGAAGCATGTCATTTTCAAAACTATGACCGGACTATTTTTCCAAAGTAATATAAATTCGTATTTTGAGCATATTTTGGTTTACATGCATTCCTATTATTTATATATTAAAATTAGATGTGCACAATTTCCAGCCTTATTATTTTGAATGGTTATTAAGAAATGTAGTTATAAATTATGAGTTATACAATACTTTGGAGTAAAAGGTGATTTTCATAATGTCTTTTCCCAACTTACAAATAACTTTTTTTGCCATAATACAAACATGCTAGCAGAGCAACATGATAGATGTCTCTTTAAGTATCGTAGTAAAAGAAAATGACTTGTATTCTGAGGCTGTGGATAGTTTATGTTGTTTTGGACCCATTTCCCAAGCAGTGATCGAAAACAGATTACAATAACAATTATACAGTCAGAAGATGCAATATCCATTTCTGCTTTAATTGAATGAAAGAATAATAAAAACATCATTAAGAAAAATGAGGTGGACCTGTCATACACTCTACCAATTTTTAGACTTGGAGAAAATGCAGAGTAACAGAAGTATGGGCTTTTTTTTCCCTTTTTTTTTTTTTTTAACTTGAGTTTGTTGCTCAGGCTCTGGATGGTAGACTTCATACAGGCTGCTGTGAGCAAGTGTGCAGTAAGTAGGCATATTGCTTGATAGTAAAACATTATCTGGGTGCCTGGGTTTGGCTTAATTATGAATACAATGTTTCTGTCATCGGTTCGAGCCTTCCTGATTATGTTAGTATGAACACAGTGTCATACTGACCTGCCAAATAGATGAGTTCAGAGAATGCCATGGACAGGTGTAAAGTAGTAATAAATAAATAAATAAATAGAATCCTCCTTCAAAATAAAGTGCTGTGCTACTTCAAAGGGGAAGAAAATGCTCTGATTTCTTCCAATTTTTTGCCTCTCCAAATCTGTGGACATGGGTGCCAGTAGAAGTACTAAATCTCTTAGACTATTGCTAGCTGGGACAGACTCTTGGGTGACCCTTTAGCTGTCTCCCAAACTCTGTCTTTCATTGCAGCCCTACAGATGGAAAGGCCCTGTGCCAGGCAGCATGCGTAAGCCATGTTGCCCTTGAAATAGGACCTCATTGTAGGTGAAGGTCCAAGGCTTAGGGAACCTGCCTCTCCATTTTCTCCAAAGCTGAGTCCCAGAGCTGCAAGCAGAAGTGTCCTTTCTGCTGTACATACGTGGAAAGAGATCCTTGCTGCAGCAGCCTTGGCTCTAGTCAGGTGCCGTGCAGCTTCATAAATCAACATTTGGAGTGGCATCCGGAAATGAACTGGGAGCCAGTTCAGTCTTTGGAGAGCAGATGTAATCTGCTCTCTTTGGCTGACACCTCTGAGCAAGCACATGCCTTTGCACCAGCAGGAGTATCTGATTCTCCAGTGCAGCTCAGAGTACGCAGTGCTGTAGCAATTCAGCCTGCTCAGCCCCAAAAGCATGGATTGCTGGCTCTTAACCCATGAATCCACACATAGTAGGTTGGCCTGACCGGGTCCTTTGCACTTTCTCCCCAAAATGTAGCATACTGGCTAAACAGAGTAAGTGTGCTGTGTGTACTTGAGAAAGGGAATATACCTATTGATTCTTGTTCCCTGACCTCATGACTTGATTGACAAAGATGTGGTATTTATTAAAAACCTGGAGATTGATGTGACCTTCTGGCTGTTAGGTGTTCTAAGAGGATAATGTTTCAAATGGAAAGTTGTCAAATGTGTGATCTCTTCTTTGTGAAAACATGGAATGCTTCCCCCACAGCCCATTATCTTAGCTCTTTAAAAAAGGAGGAATTTGTGAATGCCACTCAAAAAATGTTCTCTCTCCGGGGGCGTAGAGGATAAAGCTGTAAGTAAAGGCCAAGCCCCAGATGCCTGTCACTGTTCCGTGATGTGCTAGGTTGTAGGTGCAGGCTGGCTGGAGACGCGCTGCACATGGAGTGGTGAAAAGGGAGGCAGTGGAGGACATTAGCTGCTCCCTGGAGGAGGGAATGACAGAGCAGCTCCTGTGCTTTCTTGGCTGGGGGATCTCTCCCTCATTCATTTGCCCTCCAAAGATCTGACAAAGACTTCTGTGGTCCCCTTATGCCAGGAAACCACTATCTAGGAATGATGATGCCATTGTAGTAGCTGAACCCTTGCTGAAGGCGTAGCGGGATGAAGGGCTTCATCAGTAACCACTGAGTTTGGTGGCAGTTATTCTGAGATAGTGTCTAATGTGGTTTGTCCTGCCTTATATTTTCTTCTAAGTTTTGCCCATAAACAGTTCTGCCCTGTTTGTTAACGTAGCTTAGACATGAGGTTTTCTAACGCTGCCAATGTCTAAAAGACATGATGCTTTCCCTCATCTTTATCCCTATACCTTTAGATACCAGAATCTTTCAGGCAACGATTACAGATCCACTCAGCTTATCATACAGCTGGAGCCTGCAGTTGGTCTTGAAGACAGGGATGTAGCTGCAGTAGTTTTTTTAGACTCTTGGTAAGCTACTTAGCTGGTAACATGAAGGAGGATGATATAGTTTCTTCTTTTTCTTGCCAGCAGGTGGTTCACAGAGGAATGGAGGTGAAGGAGAAAAGAGGCTGATGGTGGGTCCCAATGGAGATCCCAAAGCAGGCCTGAGCGTGCTATGCAGCTCTTCTCCGGAAATAAAACCTCAAACCAACTACGAAAGCTTTTCTATTACATTCCAGGGGACTTATCCCAGTACCAGGAGACTAGTTAATAGAACCTTCATTAAAATGCTTCTGCTGGAAGATGTTTTTTTGCTTTAAAAATTACATAATATGGTGGCATCTGCTAGCACCACCAAAGTTAAGGGCTTATTAGTGGTTCCAGTTTTTAGGGTTTAAAAATGTTGGTCATTAAAATTAATTCTGAGTGGAACTTGGCGTAGAAAGTCTTAGCCCCTTAGGCAATTTTTGTTACGTAGTTGAGAGAAAAACAGAAAGCAGTCCCCCAAACCAAAAAACCCTCCCGAACCCTAAACTTGTTTTTAAGTTACAGAAGCCAAAACCTAAAACTTATAGGAAATTAATGGCTTAAGATGATTTAAAAAAAATATGCTAGTTTAATTTGAAAGAGTTTCCTTCACTGGTTTTGAGTGAAATGAGTATATTTTCCATTAGTTCATATTATAAAGTACTGCTACAGGGTATTTTTTTCTTCTTTTTAACTGGGAGACACGTTGAAACAACTGAGCTGTTTTATTTAGGGAAAATATAGCTATAGTGTCTTCATGGTTGCCTTTCGCTCTGAATTGGACAGCCTGTGTACAGATCCCAATGGGCACATGGGGCTGGTACTGGCACAAGCGTTTCTGCATGTCTGGGGGGCTGGCAGGGAAATGGTGCTTTCAGCTAGAATCACGGCGACAGTTGTTTGTGCCTTCTTCTGTCTCGGGCTCCTGTAAAACTGTATTTTGAGGTCTGGGCTGTTGCTCTCCCTTGTCACTCGTTTTGGTGCCTTTGTTCTTCTGTTTAATTGCCTCTGCCTCCTGACTGCCTGCACACAGCTTTGCTTGGGCTAACCAGGCAGCAGCGGGGAGGCTGTGCTCAAAACTCAAGCGTCCGCTCTCTTCCTTGTCCTTTAGATCCAAGCGGTGTGACAGATCTGGAGTTGAGGCTGAGTTAGGGTAACTAGTTTAGCAAAGTCGGTTAGTCACCAGGAGCAGCTGAGCCACTGTCACTAACAAAAGGCCTCATCTCCCTTGAGTGCCACTTCTGTCCCAGACACGCAGCAGGAGGGGCTGCACTGGAGGTAAATGTTCCGTATTCCTCTTTATTTCTCATTTCTTGTTAGTCTAAACACATGCTCTTAATACTGCTTTTCTTTTATATCGTTTTTTGAGAAACTCGAGTATTATCGAATCAAGTTATGAGTTTCATAATATGTTTCTGTGGTGGAATAGTGGCCTGGAATATTTTGTGTTAAACAGTAAAGCTGTTATTTCAGCTAGGAGAAGGGTTCTTTGGCTAGTTAAGCTGTCAGAAGCAGGGGACATCTGCAGAGATGTTAGTGACTTCTTTATAAAATTTCCTGAGAACTGGGATAGTTGTGATGGTTGGGAGACTGAAGCCACAGAAAGGACTGGAAGCTGAAGAAGGATGTAAATAATATCTTGTGGTTTGCATTCACCATTGGCTAAAATATAATATGTAGAAATGCATTTCCTGCCTACAGATCTATTGAATATTTAAAGCCAGAAAAAATAACAGGGGAGGAGGAGAAAGATATTGTCCTTAGTTTATTTCCTCTGGCCCTCCTAAGAAGAAAACTTCTACAATGCAATATTATTTAACATGATTTTTTATTTGTTTGTTTCTTTGACAAATATTGTATTAAAATCATCTGTGGACTGAGCTCTTCTTTACCAAATTGCATTCTGGAACAAATTATTTGCAACAGGCTTATAAAGCATTGAAGTGTAGGAGTTTAACAGCATCACATTACTGGTTATGTACAAAATCAGATAGCTCATGTTTTGTCTAGAACACATTGGAGAGCAGAGGATTAGCAGAAAGTAAGGTTCTTGTTTCTAAACAAAACTTTTTATTGTAATGAGGTGCTTGGTACTTTTTTTTTTTTTGGTATAGGACTGTACAGTTGTGAAGATGCTGGTGCAGTCTCTGATATTTGACATATCTGACATACAGATTTCCCACTGGCCTCCTGTCGCTGTGTACATACAGCTTTCTTCACATGTTTCCAAGTGGTTAGTGACAAACAACTGCAAAGTAATTCCTCCAGTTTCCAGTAAAAAAAATTTACAGTGGAAGAATGCCCAGCCTCATAATGAAACTGTTGTAAGTTGGTGCTTGATATGTAAAATGGTGAAACACAGTCCATTTACCCAAACCACACATTTATTGTAAGTAAGTTAAGTGCCAACAGCTTATATTCTGTCCAATTTAATTACATTTAAAATTTATGGGGTAGCTTGAAAGTGAACCCTAATGGACATGACTAACCCTTGCTGAAACGTGTGAGCTCTGTCTCATCTACCTCTTCGCTGAACTGCACAGGCACAGGCTGAACGCAGAATCTGCTTCAAGCCTGATCCTTCCTGAGTGTGAACAGTCAGACGTGTGTCAGTGTGAGAATGGTATGGTTCTGCCTACTCAGCCTGTCACTGTGCATCCAGTATCTGCAGGCCCTAATTGGACTCCACAGGATTTTCTGGGTAAGATTACCACCAGCTCGAGCTGTGCTGTGATTTAAATAAAAGTGGTGTTGACTTCAGAATGACAAAATTATTTTTTTGCATACATGTTGGTTTCCTTCCTCTTGGAAAAAAAATGGAATGCAGTTGATCTTTTCTCATTATACGCAGCTAGGCGAGTCTTGAATAGATAACTCCCGAATACTGACATATACACTAGATTTTCATCTCTGTAAGCTGCAAATCCTGAGGTGATTGCAGTTTTGAAGAATTGGCACCAGGAAGCTTCACTCTTTTTTTTTTTCTTTTTTTTTTTTTTTTCCTTGGTGTTGGTGGTCAGTTTTTCAGAATAGAAGCTCTGGATTTATGTTGTAGTAAGATACAATATGGACATCTTTCTTTGATCAGGTGTTTCTGAATTTGTTCAGGTGTTTCTGAATAACCCAAAGCTGTCAAAATTAATTGCTTTTGCCTTTTCGGTTAGAGGTGCAGGATGTGAGGAGGAGAATGGGCAAACCTCTCCATGCCAAGTGGATGCTGATTTCTCTCTTTAAAAAGCTTTCTCAATTTATGTTCATTTTTCCAATTCATTTAAAAGAAAGAGGAAGAGAGTTAAATACCAAATCAGTATATTTAAAGTCAGCTCTATTGTGGTGCAAACAGAAATAAATAAATTGATTGCTTTCCTGCCACTGCCTTTGCAGAGTGAAGTGCTCTCTCCTGAAGAAAAAACTGAAGCAGATTAGGTTTGAGGACTGTTTGTAGTTTGATTGCTTCCTGTGGTTATTCTCGGTTGTGTAAGCATGTTTTATTGTTAAACGTATGGAATCTTTATCCAGATAATTTCCTCAAGATGACCCACGCTTTGCTAATAGAGCTGCAGAGTCTGTGTCTCAGGGCAAGGCTCTCATACTTGGAAGTCCAGCTGAGATTGCTAGTAACTCAGTATTTCGAAGGCATTCAGCATTGAGTCTCATTGCAGATCAAGTACAAACTTAAGATGCGTTGGACAGTCAAAGATGGGGAACAATGTGCTTTTAGCAGTTAGATTAATTTTTTAGTCATCTTAGTGTCCTTTATGGTTTTGATTACTTTTTTTTTTTTTTTTTTACACTGGATGTGGAGGTGTGTGTGCAAATAAACATTTGTGGATATTGCTTGCTTTTTCTTAGTTTTGATTTTTTTTTTTCCTATTGAAAAGACTAGCTTTGAGAATGACCCACGCTACAGTCTCTGCTAGGGAAAATGTTTTCTGCATGCAGTAATGAAGAGTTTTCAGTAGTTTATGAATTTTTCAAATAAATGTCCTAGTTTCTAAACTCCCAACAATAGAAATTTGCTTTGTCTTTGAGAGAGATTGCACTGTTTGTATGTCTGTGTTTTGTTGAGACAAAAACAAAAACAACAACAAAAAACAATAACAACAACAACCAAAAACCCAAAGCGCAACAGCAACAACAAAAACTTTATTTTCCATTTTCTTCATTTGATAAAAATCTCTCCACTCTAGAATGATTTCCTTTGGGTTTGACACCACCATTTGATCTCAGTTTTTAATAATTTTGGTGGGTTTCACTCCCAGAAGAAAACATGCTTGTGCTATGAAGTATTCCCACTAGAAATCTGGGAAGTCTTAAAACCTCATGTTACTCAGGGCTAAGAACTGGCTTCTTTATTAATTCCCTGCTAGACAATCCCTGTACAGTAAATCTTTCCATAACACCATGCTGTTGAAATTAATCAAGCTGATGTTTGGAAATTGTTCAAATTAGATTAAATTAAATAACACCTAGACAGGGCTCAAAACTTGGGCTGATGAAAACCGATTTTAATCTAAAAAGACACAAATTTTATTGGTGCCTCTTTTCATTGGTTGATCCTCATATTATACTTATTAGGATGAGCAAGCACTGCTTCTGATTTAATGGGCAGGAGAGGTGGGTGGCTGCAATCGTTTAACCTCCTCCGCAGCTTTCCGTAGCCTCTTCTTTTTTGGTTTAGGTGCCAAGCGTGGGGTGATTGTGTGGTACTGGGTGATGTGTAGAAGTTGAGCGCTAATAACATCACATTTATTACTTGCTCTGAACTGTGCAATGGACAAAGTATCATTTGAAAATGAGCAAAATTGCTAGTGCAGTACTTCTTAAATAGCTGCCCTGTCTTGTCTTTCTAGTTGGCTATTGGAAATTAACAGCTTCTGCTTGTAAATCTTGTAGCCAAAAATGTTTTCCGGGGGCTGCTTGTCTTCAGTTTGATAATAGTTGTAACGGGCTGCAAGGTTTTTTTAAATTAATGTTTTACGCAGCAGATTGTCAGACTTTTCACTTCTTGAACAGAGTACCTGTTTCCTTTTTCCTTCATTTTTAAGAATGAATTGCTCCTCAGTAAAATAAAACTATAGAGTGAAACCAGCAAGGAGGAGAAAATGTGCATTTGGGCACAGGTCTCTTTGGTACATATTTAATTTCTTCTTGATTTCTCTGCCACTTGGAAGAATCTCAGCAAAAAAAAAAAAAAAGCAAATAAGTTTACAAAGCCTTCTCTGTACATTGTGTGTTTTCAATAAAAGCAATAGCAGAGCTTAGCTTCCATCTCTGATCTTTTTAAAAATATGTGTTATACAGAGGTACCAGTCACCACTCACCGTTCAGTTCTTCTGGGAATACTTTGTCCCTGTTCTCCTCCATGGAATACAGGGAATTCTTGTAGTGTATAGATGTTGTTATAAAAACCTTTACATGGATCTTGTTTTATGTTCCCTTAACTTTTTACATAGATGCTATCTATATGTGGTCAAAGCACTGTCAGAAGTGCTGAAAAGATGTTTATAAGCCAGCTAAATGAATTAACATCAAGGAGAAAAAGTATTTTGGATAATTTATGATCATTACTAATGTTTTGTTTTCATTTTAGCGTAGTGTTCCTCCTTTAAGGAAACAAAATGTTTCCTTTTTAGCCCTCAGATTACCCCTTGTTTTCTCCATGTGTGAAAATCAGTGCCGTATGTCATCCACCATGAGTTATACCGCATTATTCACTGAAGCATCTCTCTAAAGCTGGGAGTGCAAATGCACAGAAGTTCTGCACCTTTTTTGTCTGTATGCATGGGAGAGGGAGGATGACTAGTTCTGGCTGATCAGGCATCAGGGAAAAGAGCTGAGGGGTTTCAGGATTTATGAGTAAATTTCCTTTTCTTACTGCATGCAAGACTTCATTCTGGATGCTTAGTCTCCTACTCTCTGAGTATTGCTGTAAATTGTTCAGCTGGGATGCTGATGAGCACTGACTAACTTGTGTCCCTTGTCTGTAAGGGCCCTGTGGAGGTGCAATAGATGCATCTAGGAGCAAGACATTATGCGTGTTGGTGTGTAAAGAGATTGTTGGTTTTGGCTGCAGGTGTTTTTTCTTCTGATTGTAATGTACTGGAAGTATGTTAATTTATATCCAGATAACATCGGGAAACAGAGAAGTTGAAGGTAATGAATACATTAGAGGTGTTATAGCTTAACTCTCTGCAGTACAAAATAGAGGGAAAAGCAGAGAGAACTTTGGATTGAGATTTATTTGGAAGAAGTTAGATTACTATCATTTTTTAGTAAAGGAGTGGTATGAAGACTGCATATGCTACAGTGAGAGGCATCAGAATGTGTTAGCAGTGGCAGATGTGGTAACCTGCCCTTTGCTCTCTGTTTTTAAGGTACTCATAACAGCTTATCGTCAGTTACGCTGGGTCACTGAGCTCAGAGATGTTTTTGCAAAAGCAGTTTCTGTAGCAGGGTTCCTGCAAACATGGGCAGCAGGAAGGGGCCATTTAGAAAATCATCATGGGCAAGGCTCCTGTGGGTCTGTTGTGGCATCCCTCCTGTGGTACTGTGGACAATATCAGTTCTAGCATTTGAGGTCCTGTTTGTATCAAGACAGTAAACAATGGGCATAATTTGTGCGGAGAATAGGTACAACCTCTGTGTTGAAAAGGTGGGAAGACTGTTCTGTGACAAGGAAAGCATGCAGCAGGAGCATAAAAGATCCCGTGGCATCCCTCTCATTAGTTTGCATTCACCCATGTATGCCGTCTTGCCAAAATGCAATTTACACAACCGATATCACAGCCGTAGCATTTGGCCAATTACCTTATTCTTTTTGTTGAGACATTAATAGCCCCATCAGAAGTGCTGTGACAGACTGTATGTTCGACAGGAGGGCAAGTTTGTCGCTTGCAGAGGTTGTTTCATTTGAAATAGCTAAATCATTTATGGACAAACAGAATTCAGTTTTTAACCTTTGAAAGGAATAACAATTTTGTCGTTGACTTCAGTGAGAACAGGATCAGCCTTGCACTCTTTTCAGGAAAGCATCCAGAGATTTTTTTTTCCTCCTTACGTTCTTGAGTGAGCGTGTTAAGATTTGGCTGCTTGAACTTGCAAAATGCATCAGTATAGCCCAAAATCAAGCAGTAAAGAGGGAACAGCATCAATACGATGCTGTAATCTACTTACCTGTTACTAAAGGATGTAACAGAGAACTAAAACCCATCAACTGGATATCCAGGCTTGTAGCTACTGCTGCTGGTGTGCAGTTTGAATCTCAGACTGGGAGCTACTCCATGGCAGCTAGGGCAGCAAATGGTCAACGTGTATCTAAAATATATTTTAAGTATATCTAGTCTCTGCAAATTCAAGACAGGAGGATTCAAGTCCTGTAGCAGGTGCTACAGATATGACTGTCTATTTCAGGGCAGGGCAGCTCTTCTGAAGGGATATTTAACTGTTGGTTTGTAGATACTAAAACTGCTAATAGTAGAAGATCTTAAAGATATTTAACTGACTTTGTGCAGAAGGAGATCAGAAATGTGACTTTCTCCTCACTTTCCCTTAAAGAAGTGCCCAGTCCAGGAATACAGTGATTTGTATCTAGCCTTTTGTAAATACTTTAATAATAATTATTTTCATAGTTATTAGCTACTAGAAATGGTTCTATTTGTTTATGAAGAACGGGAGCAAGAGGTAAACTTTCCGTCAGCACTGTGAGCCCTAGATAGCATGTTTTGAAACTGCTTTAAGCTGAGATTTATCTTTACCCCAATATTTTGTAACTTATGTAGGGGCTAACAGATTGTATCAAATTAATGGATTTCTGTTACTGGAGGTAATGCCACACCCTACCTGCCCTATAGAGAGTGATGGAAATGGATGTTCCAGCTCAGTGGGTTTTTTGTGCATTCCTTCCACGCGTCTTCCCTCCATGAATGCAGTTAGAGTACTGTAAGGCCATCTCCTGCAGATTGGCTTGTTTCTGTACTGTCTGTAGTACTGGATCCCTTTAAGTTCGTGCCCCACAATTTATTGCCATAGATGCCTTGATCCCGTAACCACAAAAGTAAGCTTACAATAAAACAGAACAAAACTGAATCCAGACCACCCCTTGAGTTTTCCATTTCTGTGGTTCTTCCTCATCCTTGATCCTCTTTCTAAGAGAGCTGTTCTCAGTCTCTTTGTACATGCAGTGGGAGAACAGCCACTGGCCTCTTTGGGTCTGCCAGGCCATCAGCTACCAACACCAGAACATTATCCTTTTCAGCAAAATCTATGCAAGGGTGTTTTCTTTGCACAATGAAATGGGTGGTCATGGTCTGGAAAAGTGAGAATAAACTAACCCATCCTAGAAGTGCATATGGTACTAACCTCTGTTGATATCCACATGACATTCACTGTGTCATGGAGAAGCAGGAGAGAAGTGTTTGTGTGTCAGGTTTTCATATGGCTGAGTGTGTAGAAGCCCTGACCTGCAAGAATAAGACATTGATGGAACTCTAGAAAACTTCTGCGATGTTGAAAAGGTCTTAATAGGAAATCTTGTTTGTCCTCATACTGACTGTGATTTTGTTACTGAATTGTATTCTCTGGAGCTTTTAGTGTGGTTTTTAAATGAGTTAAGTGATAAGACTTCAGTATTTCCCTTGGAAAGAAAACAAAAGCTATCCCACGGGGAAGAAAGGCAGATATCCACTTAAGATGAGCCTTCTAGGAGGTGTTTTAATTTAAAGCTTTGATCAGAGATGTATGACACATTTCTTGTTCCTCTCTTAATAACTTCTTTTTTTCCGTCTAGGTTTGATGATTCCAGTCTTTTGTGTGGTGGAGCAGTCAGACACCTCTCTTGAATACGATAATAGAGAAGAGCATGCTGAGTTCGTTCTGGTTCGCAAAGATGTGCTCTTTAGCCAGCTGGTGGAGACAGCGCTCCTGGCTCTGGGGTATTCCCACAGCTCTGCAGCTCAGGCACAAGGTATTCAATAAAATTCTTTTCCCCCTTCTTTGTACTGACAGAAGAGATCACCTGAGGTTGTTCAATGCAAGGAGAAAACAAGAAAATTGGTGGCAAATCTTGAAATTGTTTTATTAAATTGTACTGATTGCTTAATCTTAAACTAGGTGTACAACAACCCCACCTTGTTAGCCTGCCTAGAAAGCATTAGCTGGATCTTGCTGAAGTGTGAAATATGGTGATAATGATCAGTCAGCATATTTATGACACATTTGTTCTGTATGTCGAGCCAGGTTGCTGCTTCGAGGAAGTCAGCACAGAAGAGCTGGGTAGACCCTCTAGGTGTACGCCTAGGTGGCATCTGGTATTTCTCTTTGTATCAGGGCCACTTTTTAAAGTGTATAATAATCTTCCATTTTTTTAAGTGATATAATGTATAGAATGGTGTTATATATAGTGGTGTATTTATGGCCAATAGCTGTAGTGTTAAATGTGCAGACTCATTTCTCTATTTCTACTTACCTACTATACTGCTGCAAAGTCCTTTGCAAAGCCCTACAGTCCCTTTCATTTAGAGAAGATTCTCCAGAAGTGGTGAAATCTTAAAATAAACAAAGCTTTCCTCTTTATACCCAAAATAACAGCATGGAAAAAATGAACCTAAAACCCTAATCTTGAGGGAAACAGGCAGGAGGTGGTGGGGTAGGAGAAATCTTTCCAAAACGAACATTGCATTTCAAGAGACTTCCTTACCCTAAGCAGATGATTTAATTGCTTTTTCTTTTTGATGAGAAGCCTGTAACTTTCAGTTTCATCTTCATGTCATCAATAGAACCTGTGTGTGTTTAGAGTAGTTTAATAGTAGCTTTGCCTGGGGATAAGGATTTTAACTGTTGATTTTAGTCATTTTGTATAGCTAGGAATTTGAATGTGCGAACAGAGGGAGCAGTGGTTGTGTCGAATCCAGGAGTTCCAGGCAGTGGTTAATAGCACAGCGCTCCTTGTACAAACTTCTTTCCAAGCAGGGTGATAATGATTCATTTCCTCTGTCAGCCTTTCTGCTCTGTGAGAGAGGCTCAGGATCTGCTTACAGGCAGAGCTCATGCACAGCTCCAACGTGCTAATTTGCACAATACGGTTCTAAACGCTATATGAGAAGGTAGTTTCATTTTTTAATAGGAAACATTTCATGTCATTTTAGGGACATTTTTTTTTTTTTGAATGTAAAAGGTCAGCGTTTCCCACTGTTTCCATCCTGGTGAGCCAGCTTCCTGTTTGACAGCACTATCCATCTCAGTTAACACAATTGCTCAACATGTTGTGAGCTAACATGTGGAACACACTGCATTTGGTGGCCAAGATTTGTATCTTGGCATTTACAAAGGGGAGTGGGCTTTGGAAGAAACCTGTTCCAGGAAGGCATGCCACTCAGTGCAGTGATCCACACTGGCTGAGCATCTCACTTGGGGAACCTTGCTTTTGCAGCATCTCTCTGTTGTGAGAATACCAAGGAGTAGAGACAGATTGACTCACAAAGGGAATTAGTCACTGCGCAGGGAGGAAACGGCCGCTGCATTTTTAAACTACAGGCTTTGACAGTCATCAGGCTCAGATACTAATCTGTCACTTGGTGTGTTGCTCGAATAACTCATCTAGAAAATAAAAGTTGAATCTCTAATTGAAGCAATTAGTCTAAAAGACAATGCCATTTTTGTCTTTAAGGAAGCAATTACCTTCCACTAGAAAACATCAAATGGTATAATATTTAGAAAGGACAGAAAATACCTCAGAGGTCTGTCAGCTACCAAATCTCTTACTTGGTCAGCTTATTTACATTCACACTGAAGGACTAGTTCTCCAAAGTCTACTATACATCCTGGGCAAATACTGTAGGGCATGCTGGTTATAACATCCGAAGCTGAAGTGTGCAGCATGTTCTGTAATAGCTTATTCCTGTGCTAGCTGTCTGCAGGCTGAGATGAGGTCCAGGCAGAGACAGAGTGCTAATAGGTCTCTAAGACTGTTTAGTTTCATGTGAAAATTTATAGAATATTGGGCTATAATCTGTCAACCAGTGTTGACTGAAGCATGCTGCCAAATCGTTGATAAAAGGATTTATTTGGGAACACAATTTTCTGATATTAAAAAGGGGGAAAAATATAGCTATTTGCTCTGTTCATTCTGGTTATAGGAAGAGTCTGCTTCTGTTCTAGTGCTTGGGATTGATTTCATTTGGCAATATACATTGATAAACAGCCACTTAGTTCTTCTCTATGCGTTATGATCAGCTGAATTACAGGATCTGTATGAGAAGCTGAAGATCCTCAGGTGCATTTCTCAAAATGGTAAAGCTTTGAGCAGCACACTGTGCAGAGTATTGGCATGAGTAGGTGTCCTCGTGTCCTCTAAGGACAAAGTAAATGTAAACATGTCAAACCTTTTTGTTTTGTAAAGGTTGTTTAAGCAGTAATGTAGTGTGTAATAGTTGCCACCTTTTGAGTTAGAAAAATGTGTAATTTTTTCCTTCCTCTTGCTTTGGCTGACTATCAGAGAGGAGTACCAGCGTTCACTTCATCTCATGGGAAACTTCTTGAGTTTGCATGCTCCCTTTAGAACAGGGTCTCCAGTGTCAGATAAGAGCTACTTGTAGGGGGAAAACAGAATTGTGGCAGCGAGAGAACTGCTGTGCAATTTCACATCGCCTTTGCTGCAGTTCACCATGGCACTTGCACAGACCTGCCGAGTTTCAAGCAAGCGGTGTGTGACTTGTGTATAGGGTCCCATCTCACACTCACCGGCCGTACAGCAGAGTCTGGGTGCCAGAAAGAAAATGTAGCACGGGGGGAGGGGGGCATGTGCCCCAGGGGTTCTGCTGTGGGGCTGCCTGCCTGTACAGCAGCCTAAAGCTGTGGAGCTCCACAGGGAGGTGATGCCGTGGCTGGGCATTCAACCTGCACCCTGCATACACAGCTGGCACCTGGCCTGGATCACCTACTGGCTCACGGTCACTTGGCTTATCATGGCTAATTGCCTGTTCTGGTCATTAGATAAATTGGGGGAGTCTTGAGACAAATATGTAGTGGGAGATGTTCGTGAAGGTGGCCTCATGCCTCGGTGGAAGAAGCTCTTTATTCCCATACAATTTGGACAGGACACATTTGTTATGCAAACAGCTGGTTGCAAACGTTTTTTGTTGATGGTGGTAAGTGCAGAGACTTTTCCAGCGAGCACTGCCCTCGTGAAACTTCCCTTTTCTGACAGGAGCTGTGAAAAGTCTTCTGGAACAGAATGGGAATTCGTTAACAGCTTGGCATTGGGGTGTGAAAGTTGGTGGAGTGAATGGCAATAAAGATTTAATAAACATTTATGTATTTTTCTTCCATCACTTGAGTCTACACCTGACACTAGGGAACCAGCTACATGTGCCTTACGGAGAGGAAAATAGTCATGCTTTAAAAGGGCACCTCGTACCTGTTTCGTGTGTAATTTAATAAAATTTACATGCCTTTTTTTTGTTATTTTTTTGTGGGCAGGGTACTCTAAATGGGCTGTGCAAGAGGGGACAAATGGTAGGGACTGAGTACTGTGACCAAAGTAATATGAAAGTACCTGCAACTGCAGTACTTTGTGTGCAGTCCTGCCACTTTGGGACCTGCTTTGAAAGCTGACTCCCTCCCTGCTGTGGGGTGGAGGAAGAGCAGTGCTAGTCTGACACGTTTGGAAAATTCTATCAATTTCTTAGAATCCATATGAAAAAGAAAATAGTGGGATTTCTTGTGGATATGTGTGTATATATATATATTATATATATATAATTTTTCTGGTTCCTTGCTAGCTGTTGTAAGCGTACACAGAACTGGTGTATGTTTTCTACAAAGCCTCACAAAGGTGAATGGGTCATCAAAACAGGCTTTGCCTTCTCCAAGGTGCTTCTGCTGGACAGGGCAGTGGGGAGTGCCTGCCCTGATTGCTGTTTGTGGGCTTGTGTGTTTGCGGGTAGCTTTAGCTGGGCATTGGTGAGATAGTTGCCTGGGATGCACACCTTGAATGTTGCTGCTGTGTGGCGTTACTGGCTGGGATCTACTTCTCAGGAGCTAAGCACTTTGACAAGGACCTGGCTGAGCAGGGGCTGGCAAGAGAGGCTACCACAAGGAGAAGGGTGTACAGAAAAGTGAAACGGTGCTGGGATGCCAAGTGGAGCAGAAGGACGGGTGAGAAAACAGCTGAGGGGAGTTAACAAAGAGAAAGAGAAATATTAGATCTTTCCCATCTTTGTCACCGCAGAGGTTGCCAGCCCCTGCTTCTTAAGCAATGTATCACCATGAGCAGAGCTGCTGCAAGAGGCAATGCCTTGCGTTAATGCCTCGGAGGCCTCTCTTCACGCTGCCCCCTTTCTTCTAGTGCTGCACACTGCCTGAAAAGGGAGAAGCCTGGGGGCTGTACAGAGCCATGCACAGTGGCAGTAGCTGGACATGTAGGAGGGTGATGCTAAGTGGCGGTCATGACTTGGCGAGCTCAGGTCAGGCAGCATCAGCCCTATCAGCCCTGCACAGCCAAGTAGGAAAGAGCAGAATTCGGTTGATGCTGGGTAGTGCCTGGCCAGAGCAGCTGATGGTGTATCTCAGCCCTGATGTTGTGACCCCCGGAGTTGTGTCTTAGGACCAACTAACCTTCTCCTGCTGCCTCACCTCTGAGGCTTTGTTGTTGCTTGCAGCTATGGGAAGTTTTAAAACAGACTTGGCTAGAAGAGTTTGGTGCTGCTTCTGCAGCATGCTCTGCTCTGGAACATGAACGTGAGCACTCCTTGCAGTGCACTGCAGTGAGAGAGAAATGAGAGGAAACCTGGGATCAGGTTTCTCCCTGTAAATAATGTGCAATAAATTACAAGGATGCTATTATTCAGGGTCTTCTGACTCCTTAGCCAAGTGTCCAGTGCCATTTGTATGTCTCAGCCATGGCTCCCGGTCCATGGGACCAAACACCTTCTAGTCAATATTATACTGGCTTTAATTAGTAGAAGAGACACTGATGACATGGTGACTTAAATAAGAATGGAATGTGATGATCAACAAACTAAATGTTGGGTCATTTCCTAGCTCTGTCACTGTTTACTGCAACTTTTTGTTTTTCATTTGTATAGAGATAGCATACTGGTCTCACCTAACAGCTGTCAGTCACGTAGACTTGATGTATTTCTCTCCACTCAGACTCTTTTGCTGCAGAATATGATCACCCTTCTAAACCGATGAAAACAACCCAGCTCACTTCAGAGCTCTTTTCACCAGAACAGTCTTACTCCATCTTTAATTAACAGCTCCTTACATTTAGTAATCCCCTTTTGCTGACCTTGCTTCTATTTGGGACACTTATGGGTAAGCTCTTCTTTCTCCTTTCCAGCTTTGCTGGTGAAATTGTGAAAGGCCCAAATCAAATCGTTTAAGAGTAGTAAGCATGGGGGGTACAATTCTAATGTACGTCTTGCAGTAAATTCAGACATTAAATTTAATGACAACTTTGTCTGGGATTGCTAAGCAGACTGGATTTCTTACAGCGATACTCAGCCATCCATATCAAAGCGCTCCTTGTAAAAGCAGCTCCTTGAATTGTACATTGCTAGAGTTGTATTCTTTGTCTTTCTCCCTGATGTTTAAAGAAAGTGGGCTGAGTACTGCTCAAATATTTATTTCCCTCCTTGTATACAGATATTTGCCAGCAAATCACTGTTTTGTCTACCCTACAAAACTTGATGACAAATACGAGTGAAACTCAATTACAGGAACCTGGAGAGAAAGTCAGAATTTAATGAGAATGCTGAAAACCTCTTCTTGCTTTGTTTTTCGATAGGTGTTTCAGTGCGTAATGGACACAGGGCTTGAAAGACACTTGTTAAAGGTTCAGCACCTCGTGCCATTTCAGTTACAGCCCAAGAGTTCTCTCTAAATGTTGCTTGGAACTCTTAAGAAATCTTAAGTAATATATTAAAGAAGAAAGAGAGGTTGAGGCTGCATATATATTTAGGGTTTACTAAAACTAAGGTGAATTTTTTGTGGAAAAGTTGACCTACATAGAAATGTTAGGATGTCATATTCAAATATATAACAAACTGAGTACATTTCATGTTTTACTTTTATATATATAAAGAAATAGGTATTATATTTGTAATTTATATCTACAATATGAATACATATATAATATACGTATATAAAATAACACACACACATATATATGAAAACATAAGTTCAAAATCCAGTAATAGCTCACCTTCCAGGTTGTCACCCTCGTTCCCCATCCATAGTGCTATTTTAAGTAACTTCATTATCCCAACAGTGTGAACTACAGTGAATACTTCACTCTTTGATAAGCTCATGATGAAAGTTCTTAACTTTCAAGTACTGGTGGAGAAGTGTGTCTCTTTCCTTTTCTTCCCTGCCACCCGCCCAGTGCTGATGTGTGTAAAAGTTGCCAGGCGGTATTGGCTTTCTGATCCCAAGATGTTATTTACAGGATTCTTGTGATGGAAAAAAACCTTCTACAAATAATAATTTACTTTTCTAGATGGCAAACATCTGGGTAGTATAAGTAAATGGGTAATTTATTGGTGTTTGAACAGCTTAAAGGAGAGTAACCAAACGTAGCCCTGAACAGCTCAGCACTTCTGAAGGCTGCTTTCTGTCTCATTTGCGGTTTGTGACTGAGCAAAACATGGCTCGTAATCAGGAGGAGGCAGGGATGAGAAGAGGAGAGTGGAGGGGACAGAGCAGGCTTGGGCTGTCGCAGGAAAACACCCCGTCTTCATTCGTTTCCTGCCTGCCCGAGGCTTCTCGTGTCTGCGAGGGGAGAGCTAGGCCCAGCGCTTTGAAATGCAGCGTGCCTTGGTGACGGCTTCAGGCTCTGACAAGCTTGTGGCAGCCGAGTGCGTGTCATTTGGTCGCTCCGTGCTCCTAACTGATAAGCCTCAGACTCTGTTACAGATAGAGGGAGGAACAAAATGCTTAATGATACCTCTCTTTGTTTCTGAGAAATATCGTTATGGCCGTAACAGTAAATCTGTGCTTCTATTTTATGAGTGCTGTAGTCTGTAGTGCTTCCCATTCGCTGTGTGCTGCAGGCTGTGTGCAAAAAGGTAACTGTGCAGGACAGGAGTTTCTTCAAGTATCGTGCTCTTCAAGGACATATTTTCCTGCGTTCTGGTAGTTTTATAAGCGAGTGAAGAAATGCTGGGGATATTGAGC
Source organism: Cygnus atratus (assembly GCF_013377495.2). Taxonomy (NCBI): domain Eukaryota; kingdom Metazoa; phylum Chordata; class Aves; order Anseriformes; family Anatidae; genus Cygnus; species Cygnus atratus. The sequence continues at coordinate 686,866 of NC_066367.1, forward strand.
CACAGGCTTCCTTTTTTTAATTTCTTTTTTTTTTTCCTGTCACAGAAACCCTTATAATAATTTGGGTTGAAATAAAAATCAAGCTCACATTGAAAAGCCTGCATGTGCTTGATTAAAAACTTAGACCAAAAATTCTGATTTTTCTTGGCCCCCTTCCCAACCTCTCAGCTAAGCCCACAAACCCATGAACCACTGGTATTTTTGAGGAAAATTGGGAAATGGTGGTTATTAATTTTAATTGAAAACAACAAAAAAAATTGTCTTTCTTGCATGAATCTGATAAGGAAGCAGAGTTATGTTTAGAAATGGGAGTAAATTAGGTTAGACTTGGTCTTTCCCTGTCAAGGGAAGGAAAATGAAGTGCATTTAGCAGCCTGGTAGTTAACAAGCTAAATAAATTTTAAACGTTCAGTAGCATATGAAGAGAGCAGAGCCTGGTGAGGCTGCACACAAGTTAGGGTAGCTTTTTTTTCAATTTGATTTTTCTTTTTAGATATTCTTGTCTGCTGAGATGTTTTCCAGTCCTAGCTCTAGAGAAGGGCAGCAGCATTTTAACCCCATAGCAAGAGAGTATGCTTTTTTGCCACAGCTGCCCATGGGGCACAAAGCTGGGCCCAACTCCAGCTGCTTGTGTCCTTGACCCTAGCAAAGGCAGGGCTCATCCACCACATTGATTTCTACTTTCTGGGAAGTGCATCCCAACTATTAGGACCTCAGAGGTTCCCCTGTGCAGTGTTTGTAAGGGGTGTGCTGCTCTGGATAAAGGTCAGCTCTTTCTGCTGGCTGCTCTGCCCCGGGTGCCTTTGTCATGAGAGTGCTCTGGTCTGGATCTCCCTGCACATGTGAAGAATTGGTTTGAGCGTGTGGGGAGCAAATTTGCTGGCTGTGGGGTCCCTTTCAAGCTCATGGTGTACCAAAGCAGTACTTCTCAGTCCCCTTCAACTACATGCACAAGCTAAGCATGAACTTGCTCTGTGTTTCTGATCACCTCTTTAGGAAAGATCCTTCTGGCATTGACAGCAAGGGGTCAATTTTGAGTGTTGCTCACCACCACATATGAGCGTAGCAGAAGGGATCCAGCTAAATATACAGAATGAAAAAGGATAAACAAAAGACAATTTTGTTGGTGACCTCCTTTTGCCAGTTAGCCTAGAAACCCATTCAGAAAGTAACTGATTAAGGCTCAAATGCAAGCTGTGGATGAAAGAAGCTGGTGTTTATGCCCCCCTCCTGCCCACTGAGCTACTTGGCTGGTCAGGGTGGGTCTCTCTCCCTTTCCCTGCTAATGCAGGGCTTATGGAGGATCACTCATGCTCTGTCTTTCTTTCAGTCAGTAAATACCTTTGGTTTATCCAGGGGGGAAACAAAAAAAAAAAAAAGGTTTATACAGGTGTGATTTAAAAAAAAAAAAGCATTGCGTCAAATTTAATTAGATGAGCTTAAGATATTTTTCACTGGATATCTGTGGGTAAATTTACTTCCAACTTCATTCCAATAGAAAATAAGTTTTCTAGGATGAAATATTTGTCGATTAAAGAATGAAGCAATAGTAATCCTGGGGCCTGGGGTCTGTATTTTAATGTCTTCACTCCTTAATTGTGTACATGGAGCATCTTCAACTTCACCTGGCTGGTTCCACAGTTACAATAAAGAGTTAAATTCAAACAAGCAATCTAGAAAGAGAATGTGTGCCAGTGAGGATTCTTAGCTAAATTGCTTTCATACTTTGTTTTTATAATATATTTGCTGCTTAGCCACATTTTGGCCTTTTTCCTTTTTCTAACAAAAATCATTATGTGGGATAGCTAGTAGATAGTTCCTGCTTTCGTAGTGACAGCTCCATGCTAAAAATGTCCCTTGGCATAGGGATCATTAACTGATGGCAATTTTTCTGCCTTTCTGAGTAGTTTTTTTCAGCACCAGTTAGAGAATCTATGAAATAGTCTGTGGGGGAAAAAGTGTTTATTTTGCGTTGAAACTGAGGATGGACCAAATGCTTGAGGAAAGGAACATATCAACTAATGAGCTATAGATAATACCAAATCTTTTCAAAATCCTGGAAGGAGATGTTTAGGCAGAATTGTACAGCACTCAGCATGAGAAAATTGGCATTTTATGAAATGCTTCCATTGAATATGGTTCAAACGTCACTATTTATGTATCCACTTATATAGATAGCATCTATTACATATTTTTAAATGCTGATGATGGGTCTAAAAACTGCACGAATTACGAACATAAAACTTTCTTTTTATGTGGCTTGAGTGTGGAGAACAAGTCTTTTTCTGTATCTGTAAGCTGTATTTGCTTAAAAGAACATGGAATGGCATTTCATTGGTAATATTCTCAAAGATTTATTAATATTTTATTGTCAAGCTTTTAAATAGAGGGCTACACATGCTAGTTATTTTTTTTCTGAGATGTCTGCTAAAAGAGCATAGCAACACCATACATTTGCATTTTTCGATCACTAAAAAAACCCCATCATAAATGCGTATGTGAAATTGAGAACCTAATTAAAAGATTAACAGCATGTACAGTACTTTACCCAAAAGGCAAGTGTTAATTTGTTAAAACAGTAAAGATTTTTATGCTGTCTTTTTTGACACTATCTAAATATTTTCAGTGGAACTGGTTGAACCTGGTCTCTTTATTATAAATTCTTCTGCAGAGTAAGATGACTTAATTTCATATCTAATTGCAGAAGGAATTATAAATTATCTTTTCTAAGAGACCTATGACACTAAAATGCAGAATGAACAAATAAAACTGATTTGTTCTAGTACAAATGAAGATATATGGCGCTATTTTTATTACAGACACCATTTGTTTGTGTTGAGTGTCTGAATATTTTACAATAAGATACAAAGTGCTCTTTGTAGAGCAGTCATTCTAGCAATGCATCTTAAGGTGTTTTACAACTAATTGCCATGAAACAAAGAAACCCAAATCAACAAAAACCAGCCCCACCCATAAAATAAAACCCCATGCTGAATGGGATAAATCTGTTCAAAAGGAAATGCATTTTATATACATTCATAGAAACAATAAAATCTGCTTCTTGGATCAAAGGTAGAACTTTTATTTTGTTCTCTGAGGAAGGACTTGTTGATTTAAAAAGAATGTTTTATCTCTGAAAAATATGATTTGCTGCATCAATAGCAGTAGTTTCTAGCTAAGTAAAAGATACCACAGTCTAGAGCACGGAGGTGAATCATGAACAGTCTGATCTATAGTCGGGAAACATGACTGCTGTGAAGGACGGTGTACTGGAGGTGGGCATTTCTGCAATGAAAAGGGAAACGCAGGTCCTGCAGTGGTTCCATTGGTGCCACATAGCCCGAAGAGATGTTGTGGTGCTGCAGAGTTATATTTTCTTTCACCCCTGAGAACTTTGTAGGAATCTTGAATGAATCCCACTGCCTCTCTTTCCTTGGCTGCTCCGTCCCGTAAAACACAATCAGGATGTATTCTTCCGACACAATTGGATATTTGCCAGCAAAAGCGGCATATTGCTTTATGAATTGAGTATTACCCTTATGGCAGAATTTAGCAGAAACTGGCAGTTGTTAAAATTTGTCTTTTGTAACCACTCTCCATGGAATTTTATTCTGTCATTAAAAGTTTAAAATGTTTTATAGTGAATTTACCATTTTGTACTGAACATTATTGCTGTGTGTGCCAAGGCTGTTAGAATGTTACGGAACTTCTCTTTAGCCAGATTGGATTAAACCCTATTAAATTCTTTAGATTTGGAGTAAGTATTTTGCTCATAACAGAAAAAAATCATATTCTACTGACATTTCAATGGTTGAATTAATAAATTTATCACCAGGATTAGTTTGATACTCTATAAGAGAGACGTTCCTTTATTTCTTTGTCCAGGAGTACTTTTATCATGAAGTTTACTGATAGAAAGCTGCTTCTGTTAAGCCGATTGTGATTCCCAGATTCTAAAAGGACAGTGCCAAATCGTCAAAATCCCAATGTGTGTGTTTATTATTTTTTTAGAGGGGGGCCAAAAGGGTAGTGTGTGACTTTATAAAAGGAATTAGGAAAGAAATGCAATATTTTTTATATTGTAATATTTAAATGCAATATTTTTTAACTAGAGATCTTCCATCTGTGATCTGTGGATTACACTTAAAAAAAAATTGTCTCATAATCAAAATTGATTTAAATAACAAAGCTAAGCCATATTTTTATTATCATAAAAACATGAGTTTTTTTTTCCTCACCTTTCTGTAGCTCTGTAGTAAAATTTAATTTTTTAGGGAACTTCTGTGCTTTATAAATATGTTGTCTGTCTGTGCAGTAAGGTGGGGAAGGAAAAAGAAAAAAAGGAGAGACTGCCAAGAAAGTAAGTTCCCAGGCTGTTTGCAATCTCAATGTCAGGGCTCTGTGACGGGCAGCCGTTTGATTTTTTGCTACTGTGGTAAGTGCTTGCACTGTCTCACTGAGGTGTAGCAACTCGCCTGTCCCACTGTTTTCCATCTCCTTATTGAAGCAAAGTTGGGATAGAGGTCCAAGTGCAGCTGTAGTACCAAAGTGGTCACAGCGTGGATTTTATTGAAGGAGAGGCTGTTATACAACAAAATTGCCATCAGACATCTTCACGGCTTCTCCTGAATCCCTCTCTTTTTATGTGCATCTCTTATGCCTAAACTCTGGTTTTGCATGTAAATGTGCAGGAGATGGAGAAATCTTAGCTGCAGATGGAGAATAAAAAAAAAAAAAACACAGACAAAAAAACCCACTGTCTTGATATTTGAAAAAATCCAGAATTAGAAAGAGATAAATTTATGTAGCCTTTGCACCATAATAATGTGGAAAGACCTGACACAAAGCCATAAGGCTTTTTTCACAGATTCAGTTGTCTGGAAATTGTGCAATGCTGTTTAAATGGAATGACTTTTAACAGATCGCAATAAATTTGAAAAAAAATCATGTTTTCAGCAAGGATTACATGATGGCAGTGCTAACTCCCATGCAATTAATAGACAGTACTTTGTTTTCCTTCGAGTACTTAGCATTTTGTCTAGATTTTATCTGGCCATGTATCCAGGAACTGGGTATGGATGCAAGCTGCTGGTAACTGCACTGTGTTCAGAACTATTAAAACACCCTATGGGCTATATGACAAGACTTGCAGCTAAATCAGCATTTGCAGCAATGTAGCTGTAGCATGTGTATCCTCTAGTAGATAGGCAGCCCCTAGTCCGTGTACTTTTAGATATTAAATTGGCTTATGACAAAATAACTTTGTGTATCTACATAGCATTTATCTTTTACAGAACAGGCAGTTATTTTTCTGTAGCTGTTAGGAGATGCAGTTTGTAGCTTTGCAGGACAAAAGGTGGAACAGGTTCTAATTTTGGCTTGGGTCATTGGCCCATTGAGTTATGTCTTGTGTTGCAATTGTTGCTTATAGTTCCTTGTTGCCTAATGCTGGTTATTGTTTCCCTGAACTCGCACACCTTCTGAATGTCATTTTATACACAGCTAGTTGTGTGATGTAATATTTAGGGGGACAAAGATGCTGTCTGATTTAAGGAGCGATGAGTTTGAATCTAGAAGCAAAATACCCCATTATTTCCATACTTGCTGGATTTAAGCCATTTATATAACATGCTTTATAGAAAAAGGGCTACGTTTGTACAGAAGGAGGTGCCAAAACGCTGGTAGAAATATAGTAACTCATCTGATGGGTGGGATAGACTTCTACATGCTATTCTGGAACAAAATTAACACTGCGTGGGATTATAATACCTAGTATTGTTAATTCTTGACATTTTCATTCTTTTCCCTATACTTCTGGGGTTCTTGATAAGGGTAACTTCAGCTTTTCTTTAAAAATTTAATTTGTAAACATAAGAAAATCTTAGAGGATTCTTTCAGAAGCTTGTTAGCATGATCCCATCTTTGGCATAAGAGCATGGAATAGAAAAGAATGCAAGTATTTTAATTTGCTGGGAACAAAGCAAGAAAATGATTGGTGGCTTTAGGATATGCTGTCTGAAGCACATTACTTTACGGGTGTGCAGGTATGTGATGGTGTGATTGTGCATGGGTGTGTGTTAGTTTCAAATATGAGTGGGGCCTCCTGTGACCCTTTCATTACTTTTGAGCCTTTGGCATTGAGTGCTGGTGGGGGATGTGTGGAGATGGGGAAAATGAGAGAAGCTAGATGTTAAAACCCAGTAGCAGATTTAAATTAAGCAGAAACCTCAGTATGTTATAAACTTGTAAAGCTATATATACACTATGGCATGTGGCTGGACCGTAGTCATGCTCAGCAAACCACTGAATATTATAGGACAATTCACATGTTTTCTAATTCTTCCGAGAAAAAAGAGGATCTCAGTACTGAGTAACATCTTACTATTCTATTATCAGCAGCACAGCGATTTGAACTTGCAAAAATAGCAGATTAGATATTTGCCTGAAACTGCATAAACTGTTTTGCATGTTACTGATGTTCTGGCATAACATCAGAGGGTTTGATGGAAACTGGGGCTGAAAGGGACTTAAGGGAGCTACTATAGCATAGCAAAGGTTATAAAATAGCATATATAAATATAAAGCATTGGCTTATAAGCATATATTGGCTATAAAGCATTGGCTGTTTAGACAATGTGGAGTTGGGAAAGGTAGAAAGATGCTGAAGTGGAAAGTGCACACCATGAACATATCTTTTTGAGCTGAGAGGAGTCAAGGATGATAATTCATTTGGGGCTGTACTTCTTTGGGAGAAGTGCACACAATGCTGCTAGCATTAATAATTTTTTGTGTTGTACTTCTGCAAAGGATTCTTTACAAAAAATAAACTGTTTTAAGTTACAGCAGTGTAAATAAAGTCGAATGCTTCTGAAGTAAGTGGAGTTTTCAATTCCCGCTGATGCAGTTGAGGGCAGAGGTTGAAACATGATTTTTATTTCTAGATATATCTCAAGCTACATTTCAGAACTTGTTTTATGTGAAGAACTAACTGGTCTGTTAAGAGGCAGGTTGATTACAGCATAGGTAACACAACTTCAGATATGTTTATCTATATGAACAGTAGCCGCTGTTGAGTCTTTGCAAAGAGCTTGTTTGGGATGTTCTGTCCACATAATTTTTCAGCTCTGTTAGGAAAAAAATAATAATTTTTCATAACCAAGACATAATTTTTCAGCTGTACAGGAAAAACAGAAAACAAAACAAAACAAAAAGACAACAACCTTGATGCAACTATTCTGGGGCAGGTTACTTAGCTACTTGTGGGATAGGCCAAAGCCATTTTTCTACAGAACATTTTTCCTTATATGAAAGCCATCAGTCCGCAGGATATTTTTGTCTAATGATCTTCAGAGTATCTTGATTGTTTTTTGTAATACATCCTACAAGCTTGGGTTTAGGTTCTTGCTTGCTTACATGAATACCCAAGTAGATGTGAATATACTTAGACTGGGACAACAAAATAGAAATTACTCATAGGAATCCTCCTAGTGCTGCAAAGAGAAAGATTGATTATCTGTGTCCTCAGAGGACAGAATTGTGGGAGTGCTGAGGCTGAAAGTGGGGAGATGTGTTTGTTTTAGTAAATATAAGATTTGACCTGGTTTCAAGTACCTTTCTTGAGAGCATAGGAAGAAGAAACTGCAGACAGTAGAGAGACACATGAAGCCTGAGGCTGGGAGTCTTACAGCAGGCTTATGGTTTTGCTTGAACTGTGTGTGTTTGACTGACGGTGAGGATGGCAAATAGCCACCTTTTTGAAAAGGACTAAGAAGTTGGTCTTCAGCTTGACTAATATGTATGTGGTTTTAAAAGAAAGGAAAAATATGTGTTATATTTTTTGCACTATTTGTGGTTGAAATATCATAAACATTTGGATGTAATAAAGGAAATACTTTTTTTTTTTCCTTCAGAGAACTTGTTAGAAGTATTACTTGAAATTAAGATTCATACGTTTTTGTGGAGGAGCTGTCTATATGATATTTTCATGTGAAAGTTGGATTCCCTGTCTAACAGTGTCCATAAATTAAGATGGTGCCGCCTTCTTTACTTTAGGACTGAAGGTAAAGTGTTTTCTTCGTAAAGCATAGGGGGTTTAGTACTTGCCTGTAGACCTCTAACTTGTGCATAAATGCACATGATTTTTCTTTGATTCACCTTTTTTTTTTTTTTCCATTTATTAACACAGTGGTTATGTGGAACCATTCATCAGAGGCTTTAGAAATCATGGGAGATTTATGATGTCATATGATGTCATTACAGCAATATGTTGCATTGTAAAACTTGAGAGCCACCACTGCTGTACCACCAGAATGAATAATGGAGCATTCATTCACTCTTACCAAATCCCAACATAAAATATTCCATGGGCTCTCTTAAAACAGAAATAGTGTGTATAGGAACACGTAGGGTGAAGTTAGGCCTGGGAGGGTGTAAAGTGAGCACCTCACAGGCCCGGGTAGACACTTGAATTCCCGGCAGTCGCTGTGTTAAGACCGCACAAAAGCTAGAGCCTCTCTGAGGTAAAATCTCTTCAGAAGGAAGTGGCTGAAAGAAATCTTGGCTGGCTCTTGGGGAGCTTGTGAGAACAAGTACTAGAGGCCAAATTCTGCCCTGTTACACCATCCTAAATTTGGAACAGTGCCAAGGAGGAGCGCTTTCCCTGCTGCGACTAGGCTGGAGGGAGTACAACTTGGAGGGGTCTGAGCAACCAATGACTCTACTCTAAACCACACATAAAATGAGTTTAGCAATCTTGGACTGTTGAACAATGATTCATTTTATAATATGACCACAAAATGTAGCTGAGTTGGTAATGATTGCTTCAAACGGCTCAAGAAACTGAATGAGCAAGGAGGAGTTGGGATTACCCTTAGCCCTACTAAGTGTCCTTGTCGGGCCGGAGGTCAAGGCTTCCCGGCATAGCTCTTGCCCAGGGCTGCAGGGGCAGGCAGGGGAGAGCTCTGCCCGCACTAGAGGCAGACAAAGGTCTCATTCTTTACTGGTAAGCCTGCCTTAACAGCCACCACTGCATGCTAGTGCTTAAAGTGAAAGGAAATGTTAAGTCTGCTGCATGTTACTTGTTCAGGATGTTAACAGCTGTATAGCAAATACATCCATAGCATAGGATGAAGAGCAAGAAAGATACAAGCATAGTTTTGCAGGCATCCTTTCATATCTGTAATTACATCCAGACTTAACAGCAGTGTCATTTTATTTCACAGAGGAGAGTGGCAGTCCTCGAAGTGAGATTTCTTGGCGTTTAGTCCCACATGGTAGAAAAGGTCCCTTGCACTCTGACCTGCTTTAAAACAAACCACACCAAACCAAACCATGCATGTGTGCTCAGAGAGCCCCCTCTTTTTATAGACAACTGCCATTTGTTGCAGGGGTTGTCATGTTAAACAGGGTCAGAAAATCCTATCTTGATGCTCAAGTGAAATACTTAGAAATTGTAAGGAGACAGATTTTGAGAATATAAATTAATTAAATGGCAGTAATTGCATTATTGCACTATCTTGCCCAGGAAATAGCTGTTCCTGTGACAGTCTATTACTGTGCTAGGTCTTGAAGCAGACTGTAATTTTTGAAAGTGTGTTAGGTTTTCCAAATCTGTCTTTCTGATTTTATTTAGTTCTAACTACTGGTAAGCAGCAGCTCAGCCCTGCAAAGGTGGTCATCATCCTGCATGCTTAGTAGTTAAAACAGTAGGAAGACTGAATGAGCACTTACAATTTGGGCTTAAATTGACAGAAGTAAATAACTACAACCTCATCAAGCTGGCCCAAGTAGCTGCTTGGTAGCTTGCCCTGCTGGGATTAGTGTTTTTGGATTAGGACAGAAAATATTAGGCTTCTTCCAGAGAGCAACCCTACAGCTGTCTAATGGGTGTTTCCTTCTTTGACTGCTGAAGGTGCAAAGCATCAGAAAGGTAACAGGCTTCTATGGTAAATTTCTTCATTTGCAAGAAAAAGAAAAAAGCAGCCCAAAGCTGCTTTTATGTTGCTTGCCTGATTTTTTCCTTACATCTTGACTAGATACTTAACACTTCTGACCTTAAGGGTGTAGTGTCATCCTTCAAATCCCCAGTACAAGGATAAAGAAAAAAGAAGAAGAAAAACAAAAAATAAAAACTGGTTGTGGTCTAGCATATTTTTAGTCTGATTAAACAAATTGCTTGTAAATATTTTTTGCTTTTAATGCTGAAAATAAGCAGTTCTATATCTTTACATATATAATAGCTATTCATTAGAGCATTTCTTTGCATTTTCGAGTGGAACTATGTTATGGCCCTTTGATAAGTCTGGGGAGAAATGAAGGCTAAAATGCCTGTTTCACCAATCTGAAAGAGAAATTCAGATTTTAAAGGACAAAGAGATCAAACTACTATGTATAAAAAGAAATGTAAGATGGACTTTGTAAATATGTTACCTTGAGCCTTACTCAGTTGATCTAGTGAGTGAAGTCCTTACTTCAGGTGGGGCAGATGCTTGCTGTTCTCCAAGCGTCTTTGGTCTTTGCTCAGTTGATCTGGGCAGTGGTACAGCCAACATCTGTCTGGCTGAATGAGGGCACAGGTCAGTGACTCTGCATTCATTATGCCAATATTGCTGTTTGCTTTTGTGTGCACATTAAGAATTTGGCAGCAAGAGCATGGCCCAGATTTAATACCTACATGAAGGGAACTCTTCAGGAACTCTTGGATCTTCTCAGTTTTGCCACAGCCTGTTTGTCTTTGAGAATTCATCTTTGGCTGGTGCTACTAGTACAGCTTGATTCAGTTGGTTGTGCTTGTGAGCAAAGTTAAATATGTGCTTCTGCCAAACTTCCAGAGTTCATTTTAGTGCACTGAGAGTGTCATTTTGCACATTTTCCTTACATTCCTGAGTAGGCTGTAGACTGTCCAATGCATCCAAGGAATGTAATGTAATGTAACAAAGTTTTGCATTTTGGATTGAATTTGATATTTTGGTAGGGGAACCAGCAAATTCCCAAATGGGATTAAAAAAAAAAGAGAGAGAGAAACCTAAGAATGTTTATAGGTAGCTCAAGTTAGCATCCTCATCTGGAACTGGCAAAGTCTAGTTCAAGATGCTTTTCATGCCACCGCAGTTGCCAGCTACCTCTTAGACTAGGCATTTGTAGTGATTCAAGAGTTCAACCCTGTGTTACAAAAAGAAAGGCATTTCTTGTGGAATCTCAATAAAGGCTGAGCCAAGATTTTTCTCATTTAACATTTCTTGAGTCCACTGGCTTTCATGGTGTTTTGTGTAGAATTATTATTTCTTGTTACATTTATTGTTTTTCAGTTGAGAGGTTTTTCACTGTATTTATCCATGTTAAAATAATCACATGTTTGAGGCTAAAATTCAGATATTTTGAATACCTGGGTATTCTGACTGTCACTAGTACAGAGATCAGGTATAGATGACTGAGTGTTTTGAAAAGTATCTTTGTATCCACTTATCAGCATTTATTATCTTCATAAAAATGACAAAGAATCAAATAATCTTAAAAGTATAAAAAAGGTTAATTAAAAACTACTTTTCCGTACATGTTGCAGTCATTCCTTATGGGTAGACACACACATAAAACACTGTAACTACACCCACAACATTCATTCGTATTAGATGAATACACTTTTTTGTAATAACTCTGCACGGTAAGTGAATAATTTCTAACTTAAATTCTACATTTTTCCTGTGTGGTTACAACCAAAATTATACAGATTCCCTGTGTGGAATTATGTCCTAAACTATTGTACCCCAAGGTATTTTTAAATTTTTCTTCTCAACATGCATTATTTTAATTACAACACATAACAATTATCTGGAAGCTATTGGTTACTATGTCAGTTTGAGGTGCCACTTAAGTCCTTTTCTTCTGACAATTAACAAAATAATAATTGTTTCAAAGACAGGCTGTGATAAGAACCCAAATCAAATCCTAGCAGGCATGTCATTATCGTGGCAGGGGAAAGCAAAGGAACAGGTCTCTCCCTGGGTGAAAGCATCAGGAAGAAACGGGTGGTTGTATTTCTTTTGGCAGGCTGAAGCTGTTGTGAGCCCAGAGTCCCAGCCAAAATGGAGTGAGCTTTGAGTTGACTTGGGCCTTTTATCAAATGTTTTTGTGAACGTTTGTTTTTTTTCCTGTATTGTTTTAATGACAATTCTCAATGGTGGGAGCGCCACACCAGACCTTCCCTGTTTTGGGCTTATTTTTAAAAGGATTTCTCATCAGCTAATAACCTTAATTTCAAAAAATCTTCATTGGTTGGGCTAAGATCTGAGCTCAGATGTGTGATCACATAAGGGAAAATTCCGTGGAGACTTGGAGTGGAACGAAACCCCCTCCTTAATACTTTTGTCTAACATATGTCACTGTATTAAAAATAATTACTTTGGCTCCTTAGAGAGGAAGAGGAAGGTTTTGTGATTTTTTTTATAAGCTTGGAATTCTATATTGAGTAGGCATACAAACTCCTGAGATTGCTTTCATTTGAAAAGGATATTTTATAAAGTACCTTTTACTTGAACGTTGGCCAGTTTAATTTAGATTATTGCTTCTGACAATTAGCCTCGTGTTGGGCTGCACTTGTCTCATTAGCAATGTGGTGAGTGATGAACTTGGATCCACAAGGGCTAAGCCCTCACCTGGGGAACTCACCCACCGGGGCAGCGCTGCTGCTCTGACAAGTAACAAATCCACCTAAAAGCCATCCATGGAGGGCTGGTGCTGGGGGACTGAACAAAGATATTAATAGTCTTATCAAATACAATGAATGCTTTTGCTGGGAGAGAAAGTTAAACAGCAGGGGAGGCATAGAGCATGGGATTTAAAAATATGTTATTTCAAGGTGATCTGGTCTTGATTTTTTCCTGTTTCAGCTTTTTCCTGTTTGAGACAGAATTCCTCCTTTAAAATGTATCTTCTTTAAAAACAGTTTTTCAAATAAAAAAGGAATAGAGTGAGGAATAGAGGAAGGGAGTAAGGATAGGGCTAAATAATAAAAGAATAAAATACTTATATTCTCTTTGATGGTAATGCTTCATCTGTCAGGAAATGATCAGTTGATTTGTTTTTCATGTAAGCAAAAACAGTTATGCAAGTTGCGGTTTCATGATCTGACTCCCTCCCTCTATCCAGATCATTGTCCACTGTAACAAAATATCTGTTACTTCCACAGTCTACAGATCTGTATTACACAGGGAATATTCAGAAAAAAATATTGTCTTTTGGGGGTGATTTGAGAAGCAAAAGGATTGGAAGTAATTTTCTGCAATGGAAATAATGGCTTTACCAACTTGGTATAGTTGAAAACTTCTCTTCCAAATATTGTCAGAAAATGACTACTTATGTTCAAACCTCAAGACAAAATGCAAAGGCATTTTCTGGCATTACTCAGAGAAAGAAAGAAAAAAAAATCTAATTTACAATTTTTTAACTTATTTTTTGTTTTTCATTTCTTAGTTATGCCAACATGCTATGTACACATGTCTAAATGGACATACATTTGAATGTATCAGCTGTATTGTGTCCAGAATTAATACAAATATACATATGTTTATGCGCAGAAAAGGGGAAAAGTATTAGTAATAGTCCTTTGAAGTAAATACTTTTTTTCCCTTTAAATTTCCTTTGTGTTTTATGGTGTCGGCTCCCTACAAATACTTTACTACTTCTGCTGTGAAAATCAGTAAGAGGAGTGTGATTTAAACTTACTGCTCCATTCTGTCCCATTGTGTGGCTATGTATATAATATTTGCAGCTACTTAAAACATTATACATGTTCTAGATAAATAGTTATTCCATCAAGTATTTAATAATATATACATAAAACTGATCCAGAAGAGACTGTATGAAAAAAAAATTGCTATGACAGTAATGTGGGTTATTTTAGTGGAAAAATCAATTTTTTTCGTCTTCTTGACTGCAGGGAGAGAAGGGTCTGTGCACCCAGCTGGTTAAATGTGTAGCCCATATGTGCACAGTGTGGACAGCTAACGCTGAGGTGCAAATGTGACTGGCAGGTACCGTCATGCCTGCCTGCAGAGGTCCTTTTTGATCTCCAAGGGAAGCTGCCCTGTGCCCTGGAGGCTCACACTGTTGTGCGTTCTGGGCTGCTCTTCTCTGTACAGGCTGAGTGAGCCTTGAGGCAGGTACCCTCAGTCATGGCAAAAACGGCCCTTGAGGAGAAGGCATCCCTCACTCGTCCCAGTAGGCCAAAACCACTGCAGTCTCTCATGATCTCTTCTTCCTCTGTTTTTTAAATTTGGGTAAAGTGCATGGGAAGAAGATGGGAAGAAAGGTCATGACTCAAGCTAAATTGAGAGCAAGTGTTGCCTTGTAGATAGGAGGAGGGGATATTAGAGGTTTGCGGTCTGGAGATTTATTCCTGTAGAGCTCGGAGGTGGCTGCCATCATTCCGAGATGAAGCAGCGTGGCGTGGGTGGGAGGAGGAAGGCAACAGGGATGTGGCCTGGGGTGGGCAGGCAAGCAGGAACTGACCAGCAGAGCTGCTTGCCACAAGGGAGTGTTACGGACTGTGACAAATCTGAGCTCCATCTTAGCAGGAAATAAAATCAATTAATATATTTGTAAACTAAGAATGAAAGTTATTTTCTTTGTATAGGAGGCCTAAAGGGCTGTCAACAAAGTCAAGACACAATTTTCTAGCCGGGACAGTTATTAATGGAGGCTTTTGCTATCTCCCTGAGGCCTAGAAAGAGTGTGCATCCTCATTGCCTATCAGCCTGTCAAATCTACCTGTTGTGAGATTTTGGCTGTGCAAATTCCTGTTCCACTATTGGCAGAAAACCCCCTATGATAATAGCATAATTTTGTGATTCTAACAAGATGTCTCTAAGGTTTGAGTGCTGACATTTTTTGATATTTGGTAATATTTTCCTTCACTATAAAAGTTACTCAAGTGTATACAAGTACAAGATGCAGTTAATGCAATATGAAGCCTTTCATATTCTATATACCTGTATAAAAGCTGGCTTGAGGCCTTGGTGTCTTGACTTTGGCACCTCCATTTCATGGCTGTTTGTTAAGAGTTTATGCTACCACAGCCTGAAAGCAGAGTATTTCCTTTACAAATTATTACCTTAGTTTCTGTCGGTTAACAGTGTTCTTTATACGTTCCCAGATTACGGTCTTCCAGATCTTCAGTTCTTTTCTTTAAACATGCAATGAAAAATGTTACCTCAGCATAGGGAGAGGAGGTAACAGAGAGGCCAATGTTTTGGGCCACCAGCAATAAAATCACTTCTGTCTGTAAAGACGGGTTAGAACATCATTTTCAGCAAGATTTGATTGAACAACTTCTCAAATTTCATGTAAGCAACATGTTTAGTATAGAAAAGTGTATTTAAAGGAAGCCATTTCCCATACAATCTTATAGATTCATCCATTATTTATCAATTTTATTTAATATTTAAACTATCATTTCCTATATTACAATTTTAATGGTATGGTGCTGGCCTTTTACGTCTAGACCACAATCGTGCCTGGTCACACTGACTGGTACCCTTATTGCAAGAGGAACTCTGCAAATTAGTTATTTTGTGATAAAGTGTGTGGATGGATCTCAGGAGGTACTACAGCTCTTCGCTATCTCATGAGCATGTTGGCAACGCCGCCAATGCTTTAGCCTTTATTGAGACTTGCAGCATCTGGTGGTGTCCCTTAAACTCCACATCTTTTAAATCCTGTGATTACCTAAGAATCTTAGCTGCTACGTAAAGAAGCAGTAGACTTCTGGAAATGCTTCAAAGCATGATTTGCATGTGCTACAAACCTCCAGATCCGAAAGGTGAATTACTCTTTCCAATCTTTTTCATGTGCACAAAAATTATTTAATATAATGAATTTGTTCTGGTGGTCTTTTGCTCACAAACTAATGTGAGGATGGAAATGCAAACAAGAGCCAAAAAGGACCTAGTGGCTTTGTACGGAAATAGACTCAGTTCTAGGAAGATGTGGGCTAAGAAAACAAATCTGGGTTCATCTCAGCATAGTGTGGGCTCATGAACACTACAAGAGGAAACTGATTTTTTTGAGTCTGGTAACGCTTCTTGCTTGTTCTGAGTCATCTCCTCTAGTGGTGAACTACAGTCTTTTTTTTTCTTTTTTTTTTGTTTTTGTTTTTTTGTTTTCTGTTGATAGGAAATGTAGCATAGTTTGGTAACCAGCAAAGCTTTATTTAGATTTGTCAGAAATGCAGAATTGTTTTGCTCTTCCTTGGAATAGAACAGGGAGATGAGGAAGCCAAGAATCAGGTTACTGAGTGAAGTGGATGTCAGTGAAGGAAGGATTTGTATTGAATATAATGTCATGTACCTGAAAGTATAATGCTGCTCCAACTAGAGACTAGGATTGTTCAAATGTGTTTTGAAAATAAATATTGCAACTTTAAAGATACTATTCTCTGTCTATCTCTAGTAGGTCAATTTATAAAGGAAGCATAAGATTTGGTCATTTGCTTCTTACCCCTTTGTGAGCTATGAGGAAGTCCTTTGCCTAAAGATCCTCAAACCTTCAGTCTCTGTTATACTGCATATTTTAAATATATGTATGCATGCACATTTACATATAGATTTTTTAAAATACATATAACAAGTACTAGAATACAAGTCTCACCTCATCTGTTAACTGCTTCATGGTGGATCTAGTTCCTAGCCTGAATGTCATTGGCGATACTGGAATTAAGTCGACAGACATTGTAAGGTCTTGTATGGGTCTGGATATGCTCTTACAATAATGCAACTTCAGAGAGCAAAAGAATTGAATCAAATTGCAGAGGTAACAGCAACCATATCTTCACATATTGCATTCTTGTTGAATTAATTAGGGGAAGCAACTGTTCTTTAGGGTTTTCAGTGAAATCTTCAACCTCTCTCTTTCCTCAGCAATTCATGCTTTTCCACCTTGCTAGTTAGATGTTGTCCTACCAGTTCTTCAGTTCAAGCTGTATTTTTTTGTGGAAGTCAAGGACTGAATGTGTGGTGGGAGGAAAGAAAAGACAGAAGGCAAGCCAAAAGTAGTAATTTAGTGAAAAACCATTCTGGTAGTTTTGTATACAGTGTAAGGAAAACCCCAAAAGACACAAATCTTAAACTAAAGAGGTTAAGCTGTTAGACTGTATAGGCCAAAATATGAATCTGCATTTGGTTTAGGGGTTGGTTTGTGCAGCATAGCATGCTGTGTGTTCTTATTTTTCTTTGGTCTTGAGACCCATGAATTTTCAAATCTACTTGTAGTTGACTCAACACAAAGGTGGTTGGCTACTGTATGTCTACAGTCTGAGCCAGATTTCTGTGCTCTCTGTAGCAGTGTTACTGTGAGTAAGCAGGATATTCAGATTCATTCAAGGCCAAACAATGTCTGGAGGCTTAATTCTAAACCTATTAGCCTCTAGAATGTCTTATTAGCAATGCTCTTTTATAACCTTTAAAATGTGTTTTACGTATTCTGTTGCAATGCCATGTTATTGTGCTTTTTTTCCTGCTCAGTGGGCTGTCTTGCCATGTGAAGATTATAGGGGAGCATTGAAGCTGGGTGAATTGAAGTCTGAGACCTCTTGCATCTTTTTAAAAACAGATACAGGTTTTTTCCTCAAAGAAAGAAAGCATTTTTCTGCCTCTCCCTCTCTTCTCCATTTGAAAACATCACAATATAAGATCCAAGGAAGGCTTCTGGAGAGAGGACCAAGGACAGCCTCAAAGGTTGTCTGCCCAGGTGCATTGTTCTCCTTGGTCAGGGTGCTGTGAGGCAGATTTTGTCAGTGTGTTGTGCTGGCAGGAGGATGATGAAAAAGGTTTGAAAGCAAACCTTTTGTGTAAAGTTCTGGTCCTTTTACAGATATGCAGGCTCTTGTAGGTCATGAGGTGGCTATACAGTCACTGAGTCCAGAATTTTGGTCTAGATGATCCAGGCACCCTTTGTGGCTGTTAAAGAAACATAATGTGCAATGGAGAAAAGCACCAACTGTTAAGGATGCTTGCATTCATGTTTCTTCGTAACTGAGGCAAAATCACTAAAGCTCCAGTTTTCATCCTGCAAGACTGAGGTGGAAGCACGTTACAGGTCCCCTCCAGCAGGATCTGCCTGCATTGGCTCTCTGGGACACTCTAAATTACAGACAGGAGCTGTGGTCCCGGTGCCAGGCAGGATGGCAGAGAAGCAGCCAGTGTTTTTCCAAGGAGGCTGGGACTCAACGAGAGGCAGCTGCTCCAAAGCCAAAGGAACAGTGGTGGTTTTAAGATGGCAAAGCAAACCTCCGTGCATGGGAGCAGCTAAAGAAAGCTCTTTGGCCATGGAGTAGGCTGAGTCGCGACACTGCTGGTCTGTAGGCGTTTTGCTGGCATTCAGCAGCCACTGCTCCGTGGCAGGAGGCATAGCCTTTGCTCATGTGGAGCTGAGCAAGTTCAAGCGTTCCCAGGTTTGAGCTGCAAAGGATCTTAATGTAAGAGTAGAGGTTGCCCCAAAGGCAATAATTTCACGCAAAAATGGAGCGAGTGCTGTCCATTGAGCATTATGTGGGGATTCTGTTAGTGAAGGAGTGGGTGCTGCAACCCTACAGGCACTGGGGCTACTGAATAATACTGCTGAGGAAGTGTAATGGTGGAGGGTAAAGCTGAGCTCTGGGGTTACATTGTTATGAAGCAGCTGTTAGGAGCTGTTTAATATCCTGGACACAGTAGCCTTTCTTTCATGAGTTTTGATAACTGAAAAGACTTATTTTTTATACTACGGAAGTGATGCTTAGAGGTTTGGTTCCCTTTCTCAGACAAAAGATAGAGAATGAGGAGTTCTCTCTCCTTATTCAGGTATTACTTCTCTTTATTCATGTATTACTTCTTGCTATCTAAGGTAAGTGCAGACTTATCCTCAAAATGTCAAAAGAGAGATGTTATGCAGGGCTAAATGTTTTTCCTCAATGGAAATAAGAGTTTTAAAAACCATACAGAGTAACAAAAAATAAATACAATTTTGGTAATATTTTTGTACCTCTTTTGGTTCCTTACCCTTCTGTGTATTTGAAGTATTCATGATCTATTATATAACAATTTAAAAAATAATCCCCCGAAGTAAATAACATCAACTTTTTTTTATGTTGTTTTTCCTTACCAATTATTGGCTGTTTTTCAAACAGAATAGCGGGTTGGAAAATTAAATAAAGACTTCCAAAATAACAAGCTTCAGAAAATTTTATTTAATTTGCGGGTTCATTCTGTTCTCCTACCCCCCTTTTTTTTTTAAAGAAGATCTTTATTAATTTAGTCTAGTAAGTTAGTACCTATATTAAATTAATCTAATAAAAGTCAGGGTCCTAGCATAACATTTCCCAAATGTGAAACAGCATCTATTACATGAGGCACAATCTTTATACAGTAAAATGTAAACTTGATATGTAGAATTACAAGGCTGTTTGGTACATGTTAAGTCTAATACTTAAATATAGTCATGCTGGAGGAAAGGAATGGGCAACACTGACGTTAAAAAAATTAAAAACTCAAACCAAGCTTCAGCTATCAAAGCAATTTTAATTTGTGAAAACATTCTAAAGTTCAGCAATTAAACCTTGTCCTACTAGCAATCTTTCTGTTGACAGTTACATCCATGTTTCTATAAACATTTTAATTTATAATCATATAAGTATATAATCTATATTAACATCTGCATATTAATGCAGATCTGAAAGCCAGAAGGGCTAGGTGAGAGTATTTAAACTGACCAACCAATAGATCCGTTGTTGCACTACAAAATTTAATTCTGTAATCCCTTTTGTACACGTAGTTTATGATGCCATTTCAAAAACAGCAATAGAAAACATCTCCAGCAACAGCCGTACAAGCAGCCTTGCACTGCCAGAGCTTCAGGTGGCTCAGTCTTGCCTTTCCCTTGGGTGAAGGTCACCCTTTTGTGCAGAGCCCTAAAGTTGCACGAGTCTGATCAGCTGGGATGGAGAATTAGTCATTCAGGGAGTGTGGGTGTTCCCGTTGATTTGTGGATGTGTACATCACAGTGTAATCACATAGTTTATTCCTGCTCTCTCACTGAATTATTTATTACAGTCTGAAATGTGGAAGGAGGGGTTTTCTTTTGTATTGGCATAAACATAGGATTGTACTCATTGTGTGCCTTCAAACACTAAATCACCGATATGTCAATTGGCATAATACAGCCTACCTCACAGGGATGTTACAAGGCTTAATTAATTAATGTTTTTTAAAGTGCTTTGGGGTCCTCTGATGAAAGGCGCTTTAGAAGTGCAAGGGAGGATTATGCTGATTATTTTTTCCCATCTATTACCCCAATATGTCACTGACTGAAATTCAACAGAATAATATGGGCACTCTTATAATGGTAAGCAAAGGTGGTTGTAATATTTTAAAATTTGCAATAAGGTCTAGAAAAGGCAGCTTAATAATACAGTCATGTAATACAAAAATTATTATTTTTTTATTATTGTTCCTGTTGCCTTTTTTCTCCTTTCTGCTTGAAAAGTCATTCTCTTTGCTGGATTAACAACAATAACTACAAATTATGCCTTTATGTCGTTACAGTTTGATGATATACTACAGCCAGGGCACAGGTTAGAAACACAGGCTGAGTTATTATGTATTGCAGGGTAGTGATTTCCTGCAAACTGATTTATGGGTAAATAGTTCTATGTACTTATTACATGGGACACGCAGTTTTTAATTTCTCTAACTAAGCACAGCTGAACAAAGGAAAATTACATGCTATAGCGTAGGGACAAGAAGAATCTGAAGAGGATAAACAAATGCAATCAACGTCACAAGAGCGTACCCGTCTTGCAAGGGGATCCTGTCAGTAGTGGTTAATGGATAAACAGCTTGATTATCCTCAAGGCAGGGGTTTTATTGAGTGTTTCACTGAGGTCTTTCATTTGGAATTGTAAAATGAATCAAAAGTGTTTGGGCACAAATGCCAAGCTGTAGTTTCTTCTGGGTGTCTGTTGTGTTGATAAGAACTCTGTTAAAAAGTAAGGTGGTTAAGCAAGACCGTTTGGTTGAACTCATGGAATGGCAGCAGATGGTTGTGTTCTTCACCAAGCCTTGTGTTTGCAGTCAGATGCGTTCAGGCTGTGATCCTGTAATGCAGGAAACTAAACTCCTGGCCACCTAGTGCAGCTCGGGAATGGCTGCAGCCACACAAGGCACAGCTTTGGTCCGGTATAACTCTGCTGATTCAGATTTGCTCAAAGCACTTTGAAGTGGCAAATATAACTCAGGAGATCTTAAGCTGGATTGGGCACTGCCTAAACCTTTCTTAAACTCACTTAAACAACATGTTGTTTGCTGTGTCTGGTTTCACAGACACATGTTCTTGCCAGGGCTGGATGTAACTTTTGCCACCAAAGAGTGCTGACCCAGGGTCAGTGAACGTGGAACTCGAGTCTAAGAAATGAGCTTTGCAGTTCTGTATTTTACAACCTGAGTGTGCCCATCCATCCACAAGGAGAGCAATTGTCTGCTTTAACACCTCATCCCATATGAGTCTCGGCAGGTTACGTTTACTTATGTTGTAGTAAAAGAGAATTTTTGGTATTGTGCACCAGGGATTCAAATGGATTGTCAGCTTAGTGTTGACAAGTGCTTTTCTTAACAATGCTTGGTAAAGAATTGGTATTCTCTGCAATCTCTCTTTTCCCCTTTAGCCAATGAGCACACAATTTCTTCCCTTTCCCTCTATGTACATATTTGGGCAAATGTTGACAATTAATTTTGTAGTTGTCTCCAGAAGAATGTTGAGGTGGGGGTGGTGATGCTAATATGAATTTTGAAAATGTCCTTAATTTGATCCAGTGACTTAATTTTAGCCCTAGCAGATTAATGTTTTAAATAAACTGTATTACTCCTGTGTCATTTACCTGCAAGTATCCGCTTAGGATGTAATTTAGGTATGCTCACAATTTAGGAAAAGTGAAATCAGGAATCTAACTATGGTGGGGATGGGATAGTTTGTGAAGCTAGACAGTAAAAACCTGAGATGTGTTCCTGTTTGTTCTGTTTAGCTACAGAAAAGAGTTTGGAAAATGCCCTATTTTGAGTTTGCTTTTACAATAGTCTCTATTAAAGTGTCCAGACTTTCGTGAGATGCCTCAGTAGTTCCTGTAGGACTATCCAGGTGAAGTTGGCAGTGCAGGAGACTGGGAGATTCAGGACCCAGACTTCATGCTCTTTATCACCAAGAAATGTTATAGTTAGGCTATAATATGCAGTATGCTAACCCCCCAGATATTCTATGAACTGCTCTACTGTATGGCAGACTTTGTTTGGAAAGACAAATGAGGCTTCTAGCCCTTTTAGGTAAATAATTTTCTGGGACGATATAAGGTACATAGTAATGAAAGGGGTTTGCCAACTTAGCTGGAGCTTTTTGTCTTTTGCTGTTTTTAGGCCCTGTTATGATTATTAAATGCTCCTAACATTGTTATTCCAGAAGTGTGCTTTAGCTCCAACTTTGCAGCCTCTCCATTCGCATCTCATTAGCATGAAGTCCTAGGAGTAATCCGAGTGCTTTGGATTCATCACTCTTTTAGGTGATACTTTAAAAATAAAGGTCATAAAGATCCTGTGACAAGTTTTGCTAGGCATAGAAGCCAGTTGTGATGTAGCTGGTCAAGCCTTTTCTTCAATGTGTTGTATTGCTCTCACATGCACAGTTACGACTTTCTTATCCAAAGTAGCTGCATTTTAAATTAAACTAAATTGAAAGCACTCTGGCGCAATGGTAAATCATTGGCCAAAGTGGAAGAGCAGCAGTGAATTGCAGCAGTTGTTGTGTATGAATTTGAGACTTGAGCTTGAGACCCTTGAGAATTTTGCTGCTAGTCTGTTATAGCATTCTTGTGGGTAAAGGGAGTTGCACAAATTTAGAATTAGGCTGCTGTCCTTTTTCCCTGTCTGCATTTTAGTAAAGCAAACAACAATGAGTATGTCTTCAATGGCAAGTGAACACATCGCTGAGGCTTAAATTTAATAAAAGACCTGTCTGTAGCAGGACATGCTGTTAAAGAAACAGCAGTCAGCATGGGTAGAAAATGCCTTCTAAAATATTTCTTTTGAGAAAACTGTTTGGTCTGTTTATCGTATTTAATTGACTAGCTGGCCTGGGCTACATTCAACCATTACTTCATGAGTTTCTGAGAGCTGTTGTTGTGTACAGCCGTTTCTTGACCATGTAAGCTTTGAAATCTGTTGAACTTCCCTTCCAAAAAAAATGTTCCAGGAGAAGAGTCTCAAAAGGTCATTGATACAAGAAAGACAATGAGACTCATTAACATGAGAGTTTTGTGAATTCATGATGGGTGTGCTTTCAGATTTCCTGAGCAGTCTAATCTGAAGGTCTGGAGCTGTCAGAGGAGTAATACTCCTGGAGCAGTAGTGTATTCATTACTAAAATACAGTGTTTTGCTCATTTCTGTCCTCACTTCTAAGTCTCAGGTCATGGTGGGATAAATGCTCGGTCTAGCCAGTTAAAGTGATTTCATCAAAACTCAGAACTGTGTCATTTGGAGTCACTGAGTGGAGCCATAAAAAATTGTATGTGGAAGGGACTCCTCGCTACCAGGCTGTTCCCATCTTCGGGATGCTGTTGCATTAGCAATACCCAGCAGTCCTGGATGGGAAGGGACCTCCTTGGGGGGAATATTTTATTCTGCTAAGATTTTACATTCAGAGCTATGCCTTGTAGCGTGCTGAGAATGGATTTGCTCAACAAGCTGGTATCATCTTCCCGAATGCAGCCCAAGAGTTGCCCTAAATACAGTGCTGGAGCCATGAAATAAACCACCTGTGAAGTCTGCTGAGGAGCTGGATGGAAACCATGGCTTCTGGCTATCATTTGGACCAGCTTAATGTGTTCTGGAAAAAAAATTTACACGTTGTATCACACCGGCTGAAAAAATAGCGTACATCAGCATTGCTGTAACACAGAGTAAAGGACTTGCAGCAGGTGTTAACGTGCAGAGGCACAGAGCATTGTGGTAACACCTGTGTTTGTCTAAATCCAGCCAAAACAATTTCCTCTCCAGTTGTAGAGGAGGATTAAAAAAAAAAAAAAGCCTACCTAACTTCCAGTAGTAGCAGACATTTCCTGTGAAACAATTTGCATAGTATTTCCCTTGATGCTCTCTAGCTGCATTTTGTGTTTTTTTTTTTTCTTTTTTTTCTTTTTTTCTTTGTACTTTCTAGTTTGGGGACACCTTTGGTAACTTCAGTGGCCCCCCTACTGTCTCTTTGTCTCTCACCAGCATTGCCAGGGCCGAGCAGTTGCAGATGGTACGCTCTCTGAGCGCTTTCCTTAATTGAATGAAAAATAAAGCCTCTTGTAAAATATTACCAATTTAGATGTGACTTATGGGGGCACATATGATGCTTATTTTTTCAATTACATGAAAACTTGGCGTGGTTAAACATAGGAAGCCAAGTGTTCTGTGAAACTGGTATAGATTTTTGGGTTTTTAGGTGATTTTGCTCTAAATTATTATATAGCAGAAGGGGGTGAAGAAAGTCAGCAGCTAAACTGTGTTTTCCCAGCATGTATTTCACTCAGTGGACCCTCGATGCTCATTTCATGACTAATATATGCTTTACTATATGCATTTCTTGTTGTCACCAGAGATAACATTAAGTAAACTATCCCCTTAAGAAAAACAGCTTTTCTTGGCAAGTGGAGTATAACTCAAGGAGCCAGCACTGGAGACATACGGTACTGTGAATGAGTGCTGTGTGTTACTCTACTGGATCTGAGTCCAGGCACTATTTATACTGCAGCATATTCAGCACCAGATTGTTAAATCTTAATACTGAAACAGTGCATCATTTAAATGTTTTTATTCTGTTTATGTCCCATTTTCAAGCATTGGATATCAAGCAATACTAGCTAACTTTTTATTTCATTTGGACAAGATCTCCCCTTGCCAAAAGCTTTCTAATCTGCTCTTGAAACATTAGCCCGTCTGTACTAGCATGTTGCAGTGAAATTTTGTACCACTGAAGATGAATTAGGTCTCTTCTAGCTTCTCTCAATATGTGGTGATAGAATACCTTGCAAATCAGTATGTCCATGGTAAATGGAAGCATTTAAGTGCTACAGAAAAGGAGTTGTGCTATAATTATTTCCTCTTCAACCTGTGTAGGAATGAGATAAAAAATAGTCCACAGCAAGTATTTCATGTGCTCATCATATTGTGTCCTGTTGTATCTATGCAAGAAGCTTTGTTTTACTGTTTCAGATGTGTTATTTATTTTACAATTGTGCTTTAAAGATAAGGATAAAAGGCCTTTGCCATTTATTTCAATTGGATTAGTTCCAGAGCTGGTGAAGATCTGAGAGTAGAATGTGAGAAGGAGAGGGCTGACATTTCTTAGCATCATAGGATCCTTCCAGATACCCAAAAAGGTGTCTTGGAGCTGCTGTTGTCAGAGAGAAAGTGGTTTTCTCATGTATTAGCGTATTTCTGACAATAGGGCTTGCAGATACTCTTTGGGAAGATCAGAGAATATATAAGCAGACCTCAAAAGTCATTGGTTTAAATGTGAGATAAGGCAGTGGGTGCCTTGTAGGGCTGTGCTAAGAAAAGTTATGTGAGCAGAGCTGTGGGGCGATGGCAACATGGTGAAAGAGGAAATAAAAGTGACAGTTGTAATGTGTAATGTACTGCAGAGCAGGGCTGAGCTGCTCTGTTTTCATGTAAGGTAGCACTGTGGCTTTTTTTGTTTGGTGTCTTCCTGGAAGTCATTCCCGGGTACTAGTCATTGTTTTTGGTGGGGGTGGGCCCTCTGCAATGGTCTGAACAGAAATAATACCTCTGCCCCAAATGATTTACCACCCAAGTTTATAGCCTTTGTGACAAGCCCATCCAGAAGAGGTGATGATCCTTATTAAAGAATGAGCAGAAGTAGAAACAGGACTTAAAACATCCCTCCTCCCCCCTGCTATTTTGGATCTGTGGTCAGCAGCCTGCAGTTGTTTGTTGCAAAGAAAAGCAACTGTCTGCATAGTGCAACTTGCAGCTGGGAGTAAACTCTTCCTACTTCATGGCTTTCCAGTGCCATCCATCCGCACTGGCAATCATACCATGAATAGATTGTAACTGTGCTGAAAGCCCACACATAGGAATTTTCCTGTTCAAGTCAAAACCAATTCATTTATTTACAGAAGGGTTTTGGAGACTGCAGAAGACCACAGAGTATTTAAAGCTTCTTCTAACTTAGAAAAGCAGACTTTAGTAGGATGATGAAAGATGCGATGGGAGGAAGCATCCTGTGCTTCCTTGAAGTAATTTAAGAGCCAGGAACATGTCAGCAAGTCTCTGCTAAGAATTTGAAGTCTATTCCTACTGTTTCCCATAGTTTGCTTCAGGAGTCAGTACAAAACATATTTTTGAGCAAGATTGCAATAAACCTCAAGGCAGATCTTGAGTCTCCTGAACAAACAAGCTTATCAAAGGGTTTAGTAAACAGACAGTAAAATGTAAAGTATGAATGTTTTGTTTTCTTTTCAGGAATAATCAAGCTCGGGAGGTGGAATCCCCTCCCTCTCAGTTATGTGACTGATGCACCAGATGCGACAGTAGCTGACATGCTACAAGATGTCTATCATGTTGTGACATTGAAAATCCAATTACAAAGGTGGGTGTTTCTGAACATCTGTCCTTCTCTATTCTCTGAGCTGCTCTGTCGATTACAGCATTACTATAGAGATTAGCACATCCTGTCTTCATTAATTTCTAGTCTTTTGATGAAAGGGAAAGAAAAATGAAGAGAAGGGCAGATCAGCTGACAGCTATTTGGTGCGTGTTCCAACTGATATTTTATATTTTCTGAAGCAGCAATATGGTAGCAGAGAGAGGAACAGAAAGCCAAGTAAAGGTACGAGGCTTTAAAGGCAGACTTTGCTACAATCCCTGATTTAATAGGTTATTGAGGCCTTATTTTATACAGAAAATAAACACCTTGCCTTTTTCCAGGGGTTACATTGTGAGAAGCCAGGTCTTCTACTGCCAGTTGCTGAGATGGGAGAGGAGAGGAGCTTCTTGACTTTCCTTTGTTCTCCAGTGGTCTTCCCAGTGGAAGAGCAGGAAGATGAAGAAGGGATCTGCTACTGCAGATCTGTTTGGCCTTTGGAAAATGTTTTCCTTCCCCAAATGCTAGTTCTGACTAGCAAAGCAAAACCTCCTGATGCTCTTACACTTACTTGCTTTCCCTTCCAAAACTCCTGCCCCGCCCCCCCCCCCCCCTTCTCTCTGTTGCTCTTCAGAAGAGTTCTCAAACAGCAACTGGTGCCTGTGCAAGGAGATGTGGCAGGTCCCTGGGAGTGCATGGCACTCCCTAGGAGTGCCGATAAGCCTACATTGCATGGTCAGTTGTAGCTTTATGGCCAGGAGATTTCAGAGGAAAAAGGTGAAAATAACAGACAGCCTGGAATAATTTGCATACAGTTCCTGGAAGCTCAACGGGAACAAAACAAGGTTCCATTATGAAGTGTGTCAGCATCCTTTGGTGGCAGGTACATATCTACCAACTGTTCAGTTCAGTTTGGAATTTGAAAGTAGCTGGTTCCTCACTGGCTAATGATAAGCTCACAACTAACAACATTTTTTTCCTGTTATCTCTGATGGGGTTTGGGGTTTCCAGTTCTCATTTAAAGGCCTTTCCTTGGTTTTATATACTGTTATCATCTCACCTAGGCTGCATCTCTGCAGCATAGTTGTGAAAGCATCTAGACGTCTGTACCTGCTGTAAAACTGGAGTGCAGTAACTCATCTCCTCAGAAGTATGAGCTACCAGGAGCCCACCTAGTCTACTGTCCTGTTGGTATTACCAGAGGGTATCGGCCCAAGATCAAGGTCTCATTCTTTATCTTCAAAATGCTTGAAGATGCAGTGTAAATAAAAGGTAGCCCATGACTTTGAGATAAAGATAGTCATTGACTACTTGAACTCCTCAAGCACAACTGAACTTTTCAGCTCTGAGGGTAAAGCCTGTCTTTATAGGCACAAAGCAGAACCACCTCAGTTTACTGGAGAGCATGCATTAAGTCTCTCAGGCATCGATGGCAATGACAAGCTTCTCCCAACTTTTTGGTGTTGATGTTTGACGTTTTTTGGTCTGTCCCCATGTATGTAGACAGAGACCATGAGCTTGTTAAACTAGAAGAGGCACAAATCACACAGACAAAAGGTTTACTACATGTGCAATTTTTATAGAATGAAAGTGAGAATGAACTGCATGTGACAGATGTTGGGCATATGGCTTAATGCGTTTCTGAAGGGCTCTCAGATACTTTAGTGATGAGGGCAGTATAAGAACCTGTATACAATGAAATTCATTTTTCAGACCTACTGCTCCACACAGTGAGGACCCTTACTTTGCAGTGATTTTGTTAGTGGCAGTGCGGCATATATGTTTATTTTTCTATCCCAGCAGGAGTATCTTTGTTTGGAGAGGATGGCTTTATCCAGCCGGTTCTGTGACTTGCTTTACACAGAGTTCCTTTGCTCTCTACGAGGTCCGTCCCAGAGGAAATGGTTATGCCACACAGTATCATAGTAGGACTAACTGCTATTCCTGCCATGTACCATCATTCTTTTGGTTGAACTTCACATCTGGGAGCTGGGCTTGGTGGGGAGGGGAAAGAGGAGAGAAATACCTTGATGAGCTGGCTAAGCAGGAAACAATAAAGTTGTGCTCGCTGCTTAAAGGTCTATGGCTCTCGTACACAAAGAGTAAGCATCTGTGAAGGTGATGTTTGTATCTACTTTCTGCTTTCTGTTTTGACAGTTGTTCAAAGTTGGAAGACTTGCCAGCAGAGCAGTGGAACCACGCCACAGTTCGCAATGCCTTAAAGGAACTGCTCAAAGAGATGAATCAGAGCACATTAGCCAAAGAATGCCCTCTCTCACAGGTCAGTGTTTTTAGCAGGCTTAGGGAAAGACAGATTTCCAAGATCCAACGTTTTTTTCTTTTTCAGTAAAGGGCTTAGTAAAGGGGGAAACCATTCCATGAATATTGAATTATTTTCTTGTTTTCCTTAGAAAGGAGAAATTCTAATTAATATGGAAAAGATTATTTGTATACCAGGTTTTATTAGTTGGTTGTCAGGTGGAAATTAAGAATTGGTTGATTTCTATTCAAATATTCAGAGGGTTTTCATCTAGATATTTTTCTGAAGCTTTTTCAATAGGACTGACAATTGTCAAGGGTGAGCTCGGAGTAGCTTCTTCCCACTAGGACCTGCCTCCCCTACTAACCCACATGTAGCTCTCATCAGCTTCCAACTGTGATAAAAAGTATGCCTTTTTAACAGTTGTATCTCAATTTCTAAAGAACAGCAATAAAAACATAGATGTAATTATCTTTAAAAAAGAACAAAAACTCATAGTTTTGTTCTCCATGACTGCTTTATAAATGACAGCAATGTCGTGTCTAAGACAGACAGGTTCCTACAGATATCATGAGCTCTATTTGTACTTCGGATTGTCATAACCAGAGATTCAAAAAGTTTTCATGACTGAAGCCTCCTTGCTTCGCACAAAAACAGAAAAACATTTCAGCACTCAGACCAAGCAACTTTGCTAGGACCAAAAAGTATATTGCCTTCTAAAAGCTTCATTAGAATCTTATGTTAATCTGTTTGTTGTATCTTTTAAAAGTCAAAACATCAGTAAGTCCTGCTTGCTAAAAAATCCATTGCATCCAACTGCCTGTCTTGTGTTACACTGTACACTCATCCTGCAGTTCATGATCCAAAGCCTCCGTGAACCAAGAGAATTCTTTCTATCTGTAACTTAACACAAATTAGCCTCACTGTCTTATGACTACAACTCCAGGGAAAGCACGGGGGTACAGAGGTGAGTTACAGAGCAGAATTTAGGTCTCTGCAATAGGTAGGAATTGCTTTCCGGCAGAAAATGTTCCTCACCTTCCTTAGTCATGTTAGGTCTGCAGATCTAAAACAAATGGAAAGGCTGGGTAAGCAAAAGCTGCGTAACTTGCCTTATTTACTAAAGGAGTAGCAGCGACTCGAGATATGCACAGAGCATAAGTGCGTTGAATACGGAAGTATTTTTCTTTTCACACAGTTTAAGTGTAATTTCTTTAAATAGAATTATCTGTGGAATCTGGTCAGCTAATGATGATTGCAGCATATGGTTGTCTCTGCCCAGTCTTCTTCAATATGCAGTATAACTAAACTATGCATCATTTCATATGCAGAATTCATTTGTTGTCTAGGTCTTGTTCCTCCCACTTGAGTTTCAAAGCCTACCAGGTAGAAATGCTGTAGTTGGTTTACTCTTCCTATAACCTCAGTATGACAGATATTAACAAGATTACTGATGGCAGGACTGTAGCAGCAAGAATCCTTGCCCTAGTACTTATTTAGTGGTCAAAGCTAAATAGAGATAGAAAATTGAGCTTGCTGACTTTTAAGTGCAGCTGTGAGTCACCTTGAGCAGTGACTAACCCCTGAACCAGGACTGCAAGAATTCAGTATTTATTATTATTATTGCTATAAAAAGTTTTAGTTTCTTTTGTTTTGGCTCAAAAAATGCAAAAGATACAACGGAAGGTTGTATAGGAACTGTCTATTACCATCATCTGAATATGCCTCTAATACAATTCCTTCTCCCAAATCAGTTTTAGAAAAATATCGTGCCAAATGTGAAATGTCATTACAACCCCCTTGTGGTTAATATATTATTGACAGCAGCAAATTGCAGAGTGGTCTCTTAGGAGTCGAACTGCAGAGTAAATGCTGCTGCTTATTAATGTGTTCACAGTGCCTCAAGTACAGAAGTGGAAAGGGGCAGCGCGGGGAGCTCTCGCTCCCATCCGTAACGGTTCTCTGTCTCTGCTTCTCAGTGCATGAGCTCTCCATGCAGCCCAGATGGGGATTCTGATTGCCGCTAATGGGAAATGTAATCATTCACTTTGATTTAAAATTGTTCTGTTT
This sequence comes from Cygnus atratus, assembly GCF_013377495.2. Taxonomy (NCBI): domain Eukaryota; kingdom Metazoa; phylum Chordata; class Aves; order Anseriformes; family Anatidae; genus Cygnus; species Cygnus atratus. The sequence goes on from NC_066367.1 coordinate 717,859, forward strand.
TTTTTTTTTTTTTTTTTTTTTTTCCTGCTAGGTGTATTATGTGGCTGCAGCTTAGCTACCCTTAGCATAAGGCTGCTGTTCAAACAAATAAATCCCAGTTAACCAAGCTGAGAGGAAGGAGGGTAGGTTGGGGGAGTGTGTGTGGCAGAAGGAAATCCAATTACTTCAGCGTTTCCATCTTTGCATAGAGACCTCTGTCTCTCCTGTATACTACATAACTCATTTCAGTGCTGACCATGTATTTTGTCTCCTTGCTGGAGCAAGATTTTTTGGGATGCGAGCATATTTTTCTCCTTGAACTTTCTGCACCAAATTTTCTTTATGTGGATATTTCTCAGGTTCAAGTCCCAGAAGTTTTCCTTTGACATGGCTGTCTTGGCCATACACCTACCAAACATATCTGCTACTTCGTATAATCTATACCTTTGTTAAGGATTTTCCCAGGAAAAATATGCACTATTTAGAAATTTGCAATTAGTGAGTGGTGTTTGTTTGTTTGTTTGTTTTTGCCACTCTCTTCCGGATATGTATTCCCTTTTTGCATACTCATCAAGATTCCTGATAGAAATACCCCTAGGGTCCCTTTCAATTTAATAATGAGGGTTGTTTTTTTTTTTTTTGTAGTTTGGAAGTTGTTACGGTTCTTTCCCCTGCTGTATTGTCAAGCGGCTGAACAGAATCTGTCCTGAGTTTTTTTTGCCAGTGGTTGATTTATTGCTTAAATTTACTATTTAGCTTAAGCTTTGCTTTCTCAAATACAGGTTAATGGGTTAATATATTCCATGGTACTTAATAGCCCTACAATTTCATTAATGTCAATTTATTGTAGAGCTAGAGGATTTGGGGAAGAAAACCAGAAAAGCCAGGTTGTTATGTAGGCAGACCTAAACAATTTTCCCACCTTCCCTAAGTGACTGGAAATATAACTAAAGTGACACTAAAAAAAAATGGAAGTTAGCTCAACTTTGTTGAAAATCCTTCCTTAGCGGAGGCTAGCATAGTACCATGCTTTCACAATACTACTGCTTGTTAAAGTGATTCAGAACAAGGGAGGATTTATGGGGAAGGAATTGTTGCTGACTACCACAATGTTAGGTTTATGTCTCAAAATATTGATTTTAATTAGAAAATTGAATCTCGGTTTTAGAAATTGAAGTCGCCACTTAAAAAGGCTCTGACTTTATAGCCTTCCAGCTCTACTGCACTGCACCAGAGCAGCTTTCAAGTGGAAAAGTTAAAGTGCAAAGGCACAAGATCCTCTTTACTGAAAGTGAAATTACGTGTTGAAGAATGAAACCAGCCTGCACCAATCAGTAGACTTAAGTCTCTCAGTTTTGCTCACATTGTGTTTTAAGTCCCCCAAGCTCAGGACTGAGGAGCAACTGGAGTTGCATGACACTGCAGTGAATTTGTTATAAGGATGGATAAATCTGGGAGGGAGGAGGGGATGTTTTTGTTTTTAAAATTGTTAAAATTGAGTAAGCCAATGTGTAAGCTTTGTAGCTTTACAGAGAAGAGATGGTGTAGATCCCATTTTCCTCAAGAGCCTGCAGGAGCCTGTGGGCCAGAGTTTGAACCTATGGTAAATATCTTGTTTTAGTCATGAGGTCATGCTAGTTATCTCATCTCTGTGCACAAAGGTCATGCAATGTGCCAGTGTTTTTTCTGAGCTTTGTTATTAAGCGAAGAAGGAGGACAGAAGAAAACTGTGATTTCTGGAGAAGGTGCTTTGGCTCCCATGTGTTAGTGGTTTTAGATTGCATTTCCTTGCTTGAGTTTGTACACATGCTGGGAGTGATTTGACCCTGGAAGAGTTAAGGAGGGAAAAGCAAAATGTTGTTTCTAAAAAGATGCCTTGTCTTCAGAATGGAAGAAGGAAGGAGAAAAAAAAAAAAAAAGAAAAACTGCCAGTAACCAGAGTCTTTCTCACCCTGTGGGCAGAAACATCCCACATATAAACTATCCGTTTTATGGGTATCAGGTGCTGCAGAACAGCTCTGTTCCTCTCTGCTTCCAGTTGGCTTGCAATGAGAGTCATTTAAAGGGAATTCACAAAGAGCAGAGAGAGTGGCAGTGGTTAAGCAAGTGATACTTCAGTTTTGTTCATCTTTGTTGTGGTTTCTGGCTGTTCTCTATTGTAGTATGCATAGTTGCTTTTACCCTGAATAGCACTGTTAATTTCTTTTATGGGTGATTTTTCACACAAGGGCTAATCACATGTTTCTATAAATTATATTAATTTAACTTATTTGCCTAACTGTTGTTCTGTAGCGCGTAGCACGGATGTTCCCTCATTCTTGGCTGTGTGGTCTCACTGCATTTGGAAGCAAAACAGAGACATCTGAAAAGTGTTATTTGGATTATGCATGCTGAAGCATCTAATCTTACCTTTAGGATCTGGTGCCTAAATCATGATTGCTCTCACCCAGGTGCAGTGAGCGTGTGTTCACCAGGATGGCACCAACTTTTGCTATGCAACTAAAGTTTAGATATTGTAAAATCACAAGTACAAATTAAAGTAGAAGCAGAACTGTCCCCACCTCCGGCTGGTACTGCATCTTTTTTGCTTTATAAGTGAACCAGAGTAATTATGTTCGGGGATTTACAATGGAGAATAAAACCAATTTTGTGTACTCATCAGGCACTGCTTTTTGGTTTTAAAGGCAAAAATGGATGATATGCAATGCACTTGCATGTCATTCACTTACCCCGGAAAAATTTCTAATTAGGCGAGATATTTTAAAATCATTTTTGTCTTTTTTTCTGTACTTCCAGAGTATGATTTCATCCATTGTAAATAGTACATACTATGCCAATGTTTCAGCAACCAAGTGCCAGGAGTTTGGGAGATGGTACAAAAAGTACAAGAAGATTAAAGGTAAATTGATTTTTTTCTAACTTTCCAAGTTCTTTAACTTCTGCTGACAGTTTGTGATTATTTGCTTTAAGTAAAAGTGATAATAAGCTTTAATAATATTAGTGAATTTGTCTACAAATAGGGCACAGTCACAGCACATTTGAAATTTAATCTGATACTTTACAAACAAGGCTGGCGTGGAAACATAGGCCTCTTAATACATGCTTCTAATATCCCATTTAGTTGTGCTGAAAGATCAACTGTGTTTTGAATTCAACTAAAATGTTTTGGAAAAAAGAAGTGTTCTAGTAGCTCAGAATTAAAAAGTTAGATTGCTGTGTAGATTACCTTAGCTGCATTATATTCATGAAACCTAAAAAACTTGTCTAAGTTACATGTGCCCTTTCTCTCTGTTTTAAATACTGCTAAGCATTCTGGCATTCCTGCCATATTTTATCATGTAGAGTCTGGATAACAGTGGAGCATTTAGTACCCAATCATTAGGAGACATTACTAAATAATGTATGCTGCTGCATCCACTGAAGTTAAGATGAAAATAGTCCATTGTTTATATTATTTCTACAACGAAATTGTATTAGTTTGTTGGCAGTAAAATGCCTGAGGCGGTAAAAATTATTCTACATATGTTCATACTGCTCTCACCACTGAAATGTGTGATCACCTTCCAGTAGTACCCAAAGTGATGTGACACACATCCGTCACGTGTAGTTTGTTCTTTTATTCATTCTTTCCTTTGGGAAGTGACGTGTGTGTGTGTGTGTGTACTGGACTTTTTTGTTGTTGTTTGTTTTTTGTTTTAAAACACATATCCTTTTAGCACAAGTTTAGCAATAGTCAAAAGCTTTTCTACAGTACTAATTGCCTCCTCATTTTCCAAATGACCATCACCCCTGGAGATTAGCGTTACCCTATGATAGTTTTTTTGTTCCTTTGTTTTTTAAGTTTTTCTCTCTGTTACACCACTGAAGGGGAGGGTTCATTGTCTGAAGGCAATGTCTATTTTTGTTGTTTCTGTCTGTGATACTTTCAGTGGCCAGGAAAATAATAACACGATTCACAGGCATTATGCAGAAATACAGTAATGTCCTGTTCTTCTTGAGAAGCCATTATATTTTTAGTTACGTGAAGATCAGCATCTTTCAAAAACACTCTTTTTCCTCTTAAAAAGCTGTCATACATGAGATAGGAAAGTTTGCTTGTTTAGTTTCCATAGGACAGAGCAGAAATCTGCATAACAATACCATAAAGAGTCTGCTTCTCAAATTAGGAACACATGAATCAAAATTGCGTAAAATATCAGAATAAGTTCTGAGGCATTTGTTTTTCCTCTGATATCCATCTGGCTCACGTGGCACATACCTGTAGGATTCCCAGGCTTTGTCTGTGTAGTGATAGATTTTCACTAGGCAAAAAATAAAAGGAATGTTTTATAGTGAAATTACCTGTGGATAGAAGGAAGATTGTTCAGGCAGAAGTGGGGTAACAATGTAGATGAGGAAATGGAGGTGTTGCTTTTCACCTGTTAAAATGGTTTAGGCTAGAAGTAAAAATGTTGATTGGACATTTTAGTTCATGGTTACCCTGGTGCCAGATAAACTGGATAGTTTCTTCTCACTCTAAATTGCTGTTGTGTTATGCAGAAGTGTTTCTTTTCTCTAAATGGCATCTCTTAATAAAAGAATTTTATTTGAAGTGCTCTAACATATCCTCTTGGTTAAAAAACAACCAAAGGAATCAAACAGCTTCAAGGTCATCACCGTTCGCTTTTACTTGCCATTCTAGGAGAACAGAGATGGGCTTTTTTCTTTCTTTCTTTTTCTTCTTTTTTTCCAAACTGGGCAAGGGTGTAATGCCAGTTGCAGAGGCGCTGGAAGCTCTTAACTGTAGTGTTCTTAACTGTAGAGATGCCACTACAGCTTCTGAGTGTTTCTAGCACACTGCTGTCTTACACTTTCTTCCATTCTTAGAGCATTGAATTCTTTACGCTCTTACTTTTTTTTTTTTTACTTAGTAAGTGCACAGTTAAATTGTTAAGTGCCGTAAAAGCAGAATGAGACCTCAGTCAAGAGGTCAAGGACCCAAACCAGAAGAGTTTACCAGATAACTCTGCATATGTGCTATTCAAAGAGAGACAGCCTGTCGTTGCTGTTTGGAAGTGTGTGTGTGTGTGTGCGTGTTAGTGGGAGGAGAAAAAGGAAGGTTAAGGTATGTGTGAAGTAAACACAAGCTGCTATAAAGCAGTTCAAGTCGTGTTGATTCGTCAGCCATATGAGTGGAAGAGAAAACAAAGAATCTACAGCAGGTAGATTGGTGCATGAAGAAAAAACATCCATGGATCTTCAGGGCAGTAATCTAGACCCCCTGGCAACAGGAAGGCTTCTGCACTTCTTTGGGAGGTTTCAATTTCTCATCATCTCTCTTTTCAAGTTGTTTTGTTTCTTCTCTGTAGCCAGATATTTCTACAGGACAGCTCAGTTAGTATGCAAAATCAGTGACTTACATGCTTCAGTCATCACATATTCCTTTAATAAAAATAAAACAAAACAAAACAAAACCTTAAATTTTCTATAAAGGTGGATAGATGATGCAGCAATTCACTTTTGGATAATCTGGATAGATTGGATAAAACTAACTTAGAGTCACTGAGACGAGCCCCCATATCCATGTGTAAGTCTAGAGCTGGTTTATTAGAAAGTAAAAGCAAAAAACAATTCACATGAGCTGTGGTAAGTGCAAAATAGGAAGGAGCTTCAAAATAACTTTATTGACGTTGCAAGCTAAATGCAGCCTACAGTGTTAAATGTGTTTTCTATTATCTGCTAATGTCTGTTTTAATAAAACAGTGGGAACTAAATGGTTGCTTCTTAATCAAAACCATGATTTCCTAAACATAAGCTATGTGATTCTGTTACAAATTGCCACATATAGATCTCCTAGGTCAAACTTTTTTCCTTTCTCATAGAAATAAATAAACACTAAAATAATTATACACTCTGGAAGATCAAAGTAATTACAACTGAAGCCATGCAAAAATAAAAAGTTCTCTGGAAAAAAAAATGAAAAGCATCAGGTTGCAGAGTATATAGTTAACGTTTAAATAAATATAAGAAAGTGAACAATCAATAATTTGATATCATTAGCAACAGATGTAAAAACTATATAGAAATGGAATTGTATGAAATCTCAAGTAAACATTCTCAGTGTGCATTCTGTTGAACTCACCGAAAAGACAGCTAAACTATTTATGCTTGTAATTTAAAAAAAAAAGTTTTCAGTTAGTTCAGCTCAGCATGGCGATTTTGTCTTGTGTCAAGACCATGCTAGAATAAAATTCTGCTTGAATTTTTTCTCCCACCCCACCCGAGCCCCTTAAGGTTTTAAGATGTTCACAGTTTACTCAGTGGCACGAGAGTTAGTATACAGACAGATCCTGCAATTTGCTGGTGTGAGGATGGAGACTTTTTTGTCTCCTCCTGGCTCAGAGTCTCCTTGGAATACACGTGTATTTGAAAGAGAGCTTACATTTACACAGTTCTAACGGAAAATATATAGAAGTTGGGAAACAAGAAGCTTACAGCTCTTCTGTGAACTTTCTCTTCCCCCTGTGGACCTGTGTAATCATTTGGGGTGGTAATTAAGCTATCTAGTTTGCATTGTCATTTGTTCAGAATATGCACCATGAATGAATGTAATATTACTGTGCAAAGCCTTTTTTTTTTAAAAAAAAAAAACTTTATTTTCATTGTTTTTTTCATGTTTTTGGGGGATGCATGAACTTTTGGTACACAGTTGCATACATGACAGGGCTTAGGTATGTTTAAACCTACTTGAATGAATGACACTTCACCTTTTTTAACAAAGGCTACATACTATTACTGTAATGATAACTGTACAGCAGTGGCTTACTCCACTGATTCTCAAGCTGTCTTCCTGCTGCCCAGTCCCACAGGGATGGTCCTCTCAAGCTGAAAACCATGCCTTTGGTTTCTCAAGATGCTGAACTTCCTAAAGCTGGGAGAAGGTATTTGACATTGTTGGAATTCAGGATTTGAATAACTGGCTTAATCTTTCTTAGAAGGAAAACAATAATAAAATGTAAGCTTTACACCCAGTGGTGGTTCAGTGTCTGTCAAAAAATAAATGCTTTCCACTATCATTACCTCCATTTTACAGGTGGAGAAATTGAGGCAGAAAGGAGCGTAGTGACATGACCACAGACAGTCAGAAAACCATTGTCAGAGCCAGAGTGACACCAAACCTTTTGTGCATGGTTATATGATGTTTAAAAGGCTTTCACTAGTTCTTCATTAGATTAACAAATAGATATGCAAATGAAAATAAGACCTTGTAAGTAACTGTATACACACAGTTCTATATGGAGAGAAATATGCCAGAACTTTGCCATGCAACTCAGGTCACTGTCAAGGGATAAAACTTGTACCAGTTACCTACTCATTGCCCAGTATTTTGGGGTCATAGCATTTCAAATATTTTTTAGCTCTATTTCTCAATAGATATTTCACTTCCCAAGTGTCATGCTTTCTATTTTTATCAGAAGGGCTATCACTGTATCAGAATTCTTTCACAACTGAAACTCTTAACTTGTGTGAATCTTTTCTTTTTGCCTGATGACACAGCTTAGCTTGGTGGGAGGAAGTTAGGAAGGCAGAGGGCAGAAATAAAAATACTCTGAACTTAAAAATAAAAAGACATATTTTCTTTGTCTGCGTATTAAGAACATTTCATTTTTTTGCTCCTGCCATCAGTGGCTGTCAAAATATAGCTTTCAGTGGATGTGAGTTTTGAGACTGTGGCTGTCTCAAAGTTTTTGTGGAATGATGAGTCTCTTCTGTTTAAAGGAGGAGGGCTCAGTTATTTCTGTTTCAATAGATCTGGAACCAGCTTCCATAAGAATAAGCTTTTATAGCTTCCTTAAATAGAGAATCTGCTTTGGCTGCTCTTTGTTTTTTCCAGTATTACTGATTTGTTGTTGTGTGCTATTTCATTCTTGAAAGTATGTTTGCTTACTTCCCATAAGGGATAGACAGAGCAATGTGCCTTTCTTTTACTGTGTTCTAGACGCCATTATAGGTTAAGAGAGGTTAGAAATAGGGTTCAGATGGGTTCCCAGCTTTGTTGTTTCTAGGCTGAAGGAGCCTAGGGTTGCAGCGTGGTGATAATGCCAGTGTGAGTCTGGTGAAAATATTCATTATGTGCTTTGATGAATAGTTTTGAATTGTTCCTCTGAAGCAGATGTTGCAGAAGCCCCATGAAAAGGCCCACCAGATTATTCTCAGACAGTGTTTTTAACCTTTAAAAATAACCTATTTATTGATACGTGTGTGTGTATGTAAATAGGTGTTTTTAGTTATGTGTATGTGTGTATATATATATATATGTTTGTATATACATAAGCAGAGAGATCTTGATCTTCGACCTTTTTAACTAACCAGTTGAGGCAGAAATGTTAATTTTTTTAAGAGGAGATAATTTCATGTGCTATTTGGATATTAGTTGCAGCTCTGGCACTAAACCAGATAGGGTCATTTAGGTCAGCTGTGTGGCTTTTGACATTACTGTAATTTTTCCTTTGCTTGCTTTTATACTCCTGACTCTGTTTTTATTTCACTTAAAATAGCACTTTCCTCACTTTCTTAAGGAAAAAGATAAGAAAATAGCATCATTCACAGGCAAGCATTTCAGCATCTCGATCACAAAAAGGACCTAAAGATTGTTTCTGGCTTGAGCACATCCTTACAGTCTGTAGACTGCTGTGCTGTTTTATGGGGAGAGAAGTTCCTTGATTTGCATTGGTCATGAGGAAAAAGTGGAACCTCTCTCTAAATAAAAGCTTAAACTTGGCACATTTCAGCAAGAATTAGAGTTGACTACTGGTTTCCCCACCCACATTAGAATTTTGTATTTCAGTCTTGTCCCTGATGTTAAGTACCACTCTGGGGGATTTGTGTGTGCATATTGTTCAAAAACAATTTACCCACTGCAGTATGTTCCAGGAGCTCTATGAATTGTGGCTCTCTTGGCTATTCCTCTGTATAAAGAGAATTAAAACAGACGCTTTTTTTTTTCTTCTTAAGCTTAACTTTTCTCTAAAGTCAATGCATGTATAAATTTCAGCTTTGCAAAGTGTCTTTCATTTCTTGTGGCTTTTTGGATCAGTGGCTCTCACTCTTAATAGTAGATGTGTCACAGCAGGAGGATATGTCAATTAGCTGAATGCCATCTTGTGCGCATGCATGTGGCTGGAGCTGCAGCCATTGCTGCTGCAGGGAACATATGTCAGTACAATAGAGGTTGGAAGCCTTTCTGTAGAAAAAACTGCCCAGCCATTCGTCCCCTCTATTTTGTCCCTGCCATGCGGAAGTTTTTTATGACTACTTGATTTTATTCCTTTTTTTAATTTAGGTATACCGACTGACACTGCTCAGGTAACCTCACTCTCTCAACTTTATGGTTTTAAAATGTCTCCTGTTCCAAGCACAGTGTTATTCTCAGCGAGGACCAGTTGTGCACAGAGGCTGTGACTTCTGTCCAGCCACTTTTGATTTCTTAGTGAATATAGAATGGTCTTCTTCATTTTTAAAAGCAAATACTTTTTTTTTTAATCTCTAGAATTTCAAAATAATTTTTCCTTAATATGTAAAAAATATTTTGAACAAACAACGTGTTATTTCAAAATGAGAGAATTTTTTTGAAAGTAAGAACTAGTGGAGTTTAGATTGGAAAGGGAGGAAGACCTGAAGCTTAGACACAGGCATAAGCTTTCCTGGTTTGAAGCTGCGATGTGACTGTCTCTCATCATGTGGATTTCATGGTATACATAATCCATTCTGTCACTACAACAGAGTTGAATTCTGTTCATTCCTAGTATCTGAAGGGCTTATGTGTCTGTCTTAATGATGTTTGTGTTCTGTCTCATTCCTTTCATCATCTCTGATGTTATGAGTCAGGAAGGGATGTGTACTTATCTCCCAGAGGGACTGCACAGTTGTTTGGGTTTTCTAGGCAATTTGCACCTCCTTCTTGAGGTGTCCGTGAAAGGTTAGTACTTAAATAGCGGGACAGACTTCCATCACAGTACTTTGACAGGGAGCAAGATATTTTTATATCAGATGAGACAATCAGTCCATCTAAACCAGTATGCTGCGTTTCTGTCAGTTCTGAGTAATGTTTCCCCTAATTCTCCTTTTCCATTTTACACGACCAATATTTATACATTAGACTTCGTGGTCTCCAAAGTGCCTTCAATGTAATGCTTCCCTCTGTCATATGAAGAATGGAGTTCATACTGCTTTATGCCCTCCTTAACCTATACAGTAATCCAGAAATAATCTAAAATTAATTCAAGGGTTATATTCTTCCTTTCTGAGAAGCGGCTTTGGAAGCAATGCAGTCCAGGAACAGCCCATCAGAAGAATATGACTTCCTATGTTTAAGCAGAATTGACAGAAAGCATGTTAGGGTCTGTGTGTCCCAAGGGATGATGTGGATCTCCTCTCGAGGACAAGAGAAAGAGAAAGTCAGCTGCACATAGATAGACAACAGTGTTACTTCAGTCTGTTCAGTTCCCCCAACACTGATGCTGATCAAAGGCCTACTTTTATGACGATTCTTCCAAAATACAAAAATAGTGACTTTTCCTTTGGTGGAAACTGAGCGATTTGCAACACAACGGAGAACAGACAATGGCCTTTCTCATCTGTTTTCCATTTGGCTTGGATAAAGGCCTTTGCTACCCACAGCCAGCAGCCAAACAATTTCTGTATGTGCTCTGTAGCTATTTTGAGGTTATTTGCTGTCCTGCAGGAGTAGAGGAAGGGAAGGGTTTTAAAAGTTACAATTTCCTATCAAGTGTACCTCTCCAGTCAACCTGCATTTTCTCCAGTCTTGACTGCAAGAACAAACGCCCAGCCAGAGGTCAGACAGTAAAGGAAGCCAGTGAATGACTTTGGGTAAATATGAAGATTGGATGTCGAATGAAAATGAGACTCCTCAGACCAGCCCTCTACACTGAAGTGGTTAAGTGGGCTGTGATTAAAAGAAATAAGTAGTTATCCTAATTATATATGAAAAGATACAGAATTACCACTTTAAAAGCACCTCGTGTGCTCTTGAGTGGCTCTGTTATTTACCGAGTAGTAGTTCATAATTACGTACCGTAAGCAAGACGACACCTTGTTGGAGTAGTGAAGCCACCCCGTCTCTCCGAGTCATAGGGTGGTGTGGTGTTGGAGAGTGCTTCATCCCCCAGGTTCAAATCTTGCACTGGTGAGTAGGGTGGTGCTCAGCCATGAGAAATTGTGGGAACCTTTCTATCTAAAGTTTGGTGCTGGGCATAGTGAAGCTCACAAACAGAGCTGTGCTGTCCCAGGCTAGCTTGGTTTGGCCATTACCGCTGCTGGTAATGGCTTTTATGCTCACCAGGTTTTAAATAATAAAACAAAGAAGCAAGCTCTGAAGCCATTGCACTGGAAAACAACCCTGGGGTGGTGACATCCTGTCACAAATGAAGTATGGCAGTCCTGCCGGCTAGTAACTTATTACAAAATGTTTCTTTACCAGTCTCTTCCTGCTCTGTTTGGGGCAAAGTGCCTGTGTGCCTGTAATACTGAAAAGTCCGGGACTTGCTGGGTGATGGGTGCTAGAGGGTCCTCTATGACACCATTGGAGTGCGGTGCTGGGAGTCATGTTAAGCTCTTGCTCTCCCAGCTGCATCCATTATTGTGTGTGCTAAAGAATTTGGTTTCCAGTGCTGTCCGTCAGTTCAGTGCCGTTCCTAAGCCCTAAATACCCCACAGGCTCTTTGTGAGAATGTTCCTATTAACAGCTTGGTGGAAATAAAGGTTGAGGGGAAGGGAAGGTGGAGAAATAAATCTTATTTTAAATCTCTTGAGCTAGTTTCATTTCAAATGGAAAGTTGCATGCAGACCACCCCAAGCTATTGTGCTGGGGACTGCGTCAGCTGTTTGACTGTGTAAGGAAGATTTGGGTAGAGGTTAAGAGCATCACACAGGGAAGGGTGCATTGGGTTGCTTTTGTGCTGTATCCAGGATGTTTCTAACTCAGTATGAAGTCAAAATACATTGACGCACGTGGTAATCATTATGAGAAGAGAAAGGAACATTAAAACACGACAATTTGCTGCTCCCATTCTGGGGATTATGTTGGTCTCCAGCTGTTGCAGGGGCAGTGACATGTTGTGGCGGGGTATAGGCAAAAGGAGGGGCAGACACCATCCTGGAGCGCTCTGTGAGCTGCTTGCTGAGCTCGGGCACGGTACCAGTTGTCCAGGCACCTTGCATCTGCCTACCTGGGGTATGGCTTCAGGAGGGCAGGCTCTGAAATATGGAGGTACTGTTGTACTTGGCTTAAAAGAGTTCTTGGGGGAAAATGCTGAAGAATTGTATACCAGGCAGCGCAATGCAGGGAGAAAATGGAAAACGCTGTCTTGTCTTTTGCTTTGGTCACACCACAGATGGAAGGTGGGTAACAGCCTCCTTGACTAGCTTTTGTGGAACTAGCACAGGCATTGCTAGCAGGGGAGCTTTCTTACCAATACTTGAATGTAGGCTTCACGTGTCCATGGTGCCCTATCCTTCACAGTTTAAAGACTTGCTCCTCTGTCTTCACTGTTTTGTACATCAATGTATTCAAGTTTGTAAAGGATTATGTGGTCTGTAAATGTACACCCTGTTACAGTGGAGCAATAGGAGACACGGGAAGGAAAAGAGAGAGACTGTAATGGGGTAGGGACATGGAAAATGGAGGACACGAAAGGAAAAAACCCAGTTCAGGAGGATCTGAGGCAGAACATCAGTGTCACAACAGCTTTGTGGCTCCTGTATGCCTTTTTTTCTTAGAGCATTGCTGGCAAGCTGGCCTGCCTCTCAGGACAATGCCAGCCTCCATCTCGGCATTGTCTCAGGCTTGCCCCTATCCAGGCCCCGCAGAGCCCCCATCAGTCTGTAGTTACCAGCAAACAACAGGGAATCTGATATGGGAAATGGGCTGGAGAAGGAAAGAGGCTTGAGGAGTTGAGTAATGCACATTTTTTCCATCCAGCATAACTGTTAATGGTAACCTTTTATTATTGAAGTGGTTGAAGTGACTAGAATCTGGTTTGTTTATTGATAATATACGCGTGGCTCTATAGTCTAATGTGATCGAAAAAGGAAACTGATAACAAGGTAAAAATACACCTATGGAACCAAGTCAGGTGATGTCTCTGTATAATGTAATTGCAAGTAGCACTGCACAAATTAACAGCCTGGCAGCCTTTTCAACTTAAACTTTATTTTTATAGGGGTTTATAACTTGGCACTGATGTCAAGAGTGGGTGGAAACTTGGCAAATGTGGTTCAGCCCAGAAAGTGAATGTTATTTATATTTATTTCTCACCAAGTTTTCAAAAACACTTGGTTACTGTTTTTGTGTTCTAACAAGTAGTAATTTGTTGGTTTCAGTGACTTATTCTTGGTATATTTCTTAAACGGCAAAATAGTTGAAAAATTGTTTCAGCTCTCCTGAAGCTTCTCGTGGAAGGACTCTAGATCTCCAAGGGTGTAAATGAAGACTGAAAGTAGTTCTTGTTGTACTTCCTTTTAGCACAATGCTCCAATTATTTCATGTGCACTGAGCAACATCTTTATTGTATTTACATCAGATTAATTCCTGATTCTGAAGTAGCCACTGCACCTTTGGAGTAATTACATTTGGTTTTGCTGGCAACTGTATGTATTTAATGATATTACTCAGGTACAGGCTCACCGCAGAGAGGCTCGGGCGATCGTATAGCCACATGCGCTCTGAATGGGCCACAGCACAGAACATGGTCTTGAGCTGTGACAAAGCAGCCCCTCTTCCCCACACCCCTGCCCGCATGTGCCATCTCTGTATCAGGGCTCCGGCCCTGATGTTAATATTGCTCACATGGATCTCTTGTCTGTTTCTAAAGTTGGAGAATAGCAGTCTAGAGCCTTGTGAAACTAGCTGTCAGGGAGGAGTGCTGACATAATGAGGAGCAGCATTTGAACAGGGATTTTCAGTATTTTCAGCAAATTGAAATACCTATTATGTCTCTAGCAGGCTGTGTGTAATGTATCAAAATGGCCAGTTATTTACAATAGTGCTTGTATATTGCAAGTATGCATTGCTTTTCATAGTTGAAATATCCTGCACAAATAAGCACTTAGAAAATCACTTGGGTTGAAACACTGGCTTTTGTGAAAAGATGGAATTAAGAATTTTATTAGAAATGCTTAATTTTTATTTTAAAGTGTTTGTTTTTTTAAGCAAATATTTAATTGAAGGTTAAAGGTTTTGTGTATTTTTTTTTCTTTAACATAATAGAAAGAGGGAGTTAAAATTTCTGAAAATAAAATAAAAATCCTGGGTACTAATTCAGCTAGTTTTAAAATTCAATACTTGTAATGTTCTGGAACAGCTCTAAAGATAGAAGTGGTGGTGTTTGTGTGTGTTCTGGGCATGACTCCCTCCCTAGTGAGAATTCAGCCCTCTCGGTCTGAGATTAACTCTGGAAGGTGAAAAGAGCTGTCTTTCTATTTAGAAGGAAACGAAAAATCATCAGTAAACTGTTATCCTGAGTATTAACTGTGTAAATCTTCAAAGCTTTATATAGATTAAGTTTTTTTAAAAAAGAGTTCAAAGCCTTGTACAGTTGTTAATCATTATATAAGATGTAACAGCATTATGGCATTTATGAAATAAATTCTGTCTTGTTATTTGGTGAGGGCAACATACGGATGAGGTAGTAGTTTGCTAGTTGTGTGATAGTGGGGCCCAGGACACGTTTATATCAGATGGATAGATAAACACCTACCCAATTCCATGTAGTGAAGCTCATGGAATCTGCAACCTTGTGTAAAATGACTTCTGATTACTTAAAGTTATCTAACTAATAGTTTTACTTACACACTTTTAAAACTTATTTCCTATTTCCTCAATTTTTGTTTTGTTTTGTTTTGTTTTTAGAGGAAATTTAGTTTTGTAATATGTGCACTTAATTTTGCAGTTACATGAAAATATATTGCAGTATTGCTGATGTAAGATATTTAAAAGGGACATACCTGCATATATAATTGCAGTACATGCATTTGGTTTGTAGTGTTTCGTTTTTTGTAGTATGGTGACACTTAAGATTCGTGGATCTTTGTTGGACTAAACAATGTTATTTTAAGACTGTGAAGCCATAAAATAGCACTATAAACCAGCAAAAAGGTTGCCATCAGAATCTGTTTTCTGTAAAGTGGGCATTCATGCACAGTTCCTTCAAGCTTTCCAGACAGGCTTAGAGTGGTGAGACTCTGGATACAAGAACAATTGCTCTAAAATTTTCTCATGTCTGAATCAAGGACATGCACGGTTTTGTAGAACGCTTTCACATAAGCAACTCAATTCTGCTGTAGTGCATCCAGGTGAATTGATGATACCTGGTAACTTTATCCACACTTGATACAAGGTAGAGTTTATGTTGGAAAAGATATAGTTGCTGAGTTTGCAATGAAAAGTAGTGCCATGAGCTGTGCGGGGAATGGTCTGGTTTCCATTGGATTGGTGTGGGTGGATACTAATTTAGGTTTCTTTCCTTCACCTAGATGCCAGTGATTCTGAAAC
Organism: Cygnus atratus; assembly: GCF_013377495.2. Taxonomy (NCBI): domain Eukaryota; kingdom Metazoa; phylum Chordata; class Aves; order Anseriformes; family Anatidae; genus Cygnus; species Cygnus atratus. Next base: position 733,388 of record NC_066367.1, read on the forward strand.
ACTCACCCCTTTTAACAGTTATTCAATTTAATGAAAGATTCAAAAGCTAGTGACAGCATGAATGCAAATGTCTAAGTTCATTTTTTAGGAAAGGAGGCTGGAAGAACCTGCTACCAGTTTGGTAAAGAGGCTTCCAAAGCAGTGGGTGAAACCTGAGAAGTACAAAAGAATCTTAATTATTGTTCTTACTTTGTACTGCTTTTGCTTATGTTTTTGTGAATCTTTTATGCAAGTACAGATTTGCAAACTAAAGCAGGTGCTGTCATGTACCTGCAGTAAACCTTACCCAAATGGTTGTCTTGTAAGTACCAACTGAAATGACAGCAAACTAATTTTTCTCTTTTAACAGTGGAAAGAGTGGAAAGAGAAAACCTTTCAGACTATTGTGTTCTTGGTCAACGTCCCATGCACTTACCAAATATCAACCAGCTGGCAACCTTGGGAAAAAACTAATGAACAGTCTCCTCATGGCCAAATTCACCACAGTACTCCAATCCGAAACCAAGTGCCAACGATGCAGACAATGATAAACCCTGGGCTCCTGTCTCCTCAGCTCAGTCCACAACTGGTGAGGCAGCAGATAGCAATGGCCCATCTGATAAACCAACAGATTGCTGTCAGCCGGCTATTGGCTCACCAGCACCCCCAAGCTATCAACCAGCAGTTCTTGAATCATCCACCCATTCCTAGAGCTGTCAAACCAGAGCCATCAAATTCATCGGTGGAAGTCTCTCCAGATATTTACCAGCAAGTCAGAGATGAGCTGAAGAGAGCCAGTGTGTCTCAAGCTGTCTTTGCAAGAGTAGCATTCAACCGCACACAGGTATCCATTTCTATTTTATAACCAAGAAGTTCTGAGGGGGCAAAGTTGTGACTCTTGTGGGGCTGCATGGTTGCTGCAGATCAAGGCAGGAGGTGTACCACAGAAAATAGTCCAACCACCTGCCATTTTTCCCCCAGTCTCATTGTCATGATTGAGCAAGACTATTTCTTCCTGGAACAGTTGTTTGTTTGCATTTGGTTACTGCAGTACTGCTACCTGAGCTTTGCTCTCTAGCCATAATTCTGCTGGCGTGAGTTCTTCCCTGAGTTCCTGTCCTTGGTTATAAACTTCCACATCTGCTCCAAGAGACTGTGGGAGTCAGCAGCAACTTGTGGCTTATGTCACTTTCTCAGTTCCTTTCTGTGGTAACTGCTACTGATGACACAACTAGTACTAGAGGCTACTGCCACAAGAAATGACTAAGACAAGTGTGCATAGGCCTAAAGACAGTCTTGGTGCTGGCTGGCTGCGTAAGAGAAAACTGAGTGCTGGAAAAGATGTCTGCCATTTGCAGCAGACCCATCTGACACAGGTTTTCTCACTCAAATATTGGAATTCAGATGTTGAAATAATCACATGATAGCATCAGCTTAAGCCTAGCACCTGGAGTACCTTGGGTGAACGCAAGTGCAGAAAGACAGGCTGTTTACATTTATCCTACTGCCAGATACCATTCAAAGCATACAAAGAATGGTCTCTAATTTGTGATACACTATAAGGCTAAAGAAATGGAAAATATTTAAATATTGATCCAATTTTCTTTTGTGCAATCAGAAGTGATCTTTGAGATAAGCTTTACCAGCAAGAGAAGACAGGCCACATGTGTATGTGTTTCCTGGAGGTCTGTCTCTTGCCCCATACAGTGCCTTTGTATGTTCTCCTGGATTAATGATTTTCTTTGGCACTGCCATTTTGGAAATCCCATGTTATGAGGGAACTAATTAAAGTATGGAGCATGTTTTTATTACTTCCCCTTTTCCATTAAATTCCTAAGATGGCTGCACTCAGAAAAAACATTCATGTTCAATCAACATGACTTTGAGTTCTGGGATTAGCCTTGAGGATATCAAATGTAAACTACATAGGAATGTATGAGTATTTCCTCTTTAAAATACTGCTTTTAATTTGGAAAAGCTTTTCATCCCTCTGGGATCATAACCCGTTGTATGTAAAGCCCAGTATAATCAAGGTAGATGGTATTGACAGAATGACACATTCTGAACTTGAGTGAGAGGTCAGCAGTAACATTGCTGGGGCGGGTTTTGCCACTGTCATTGAACATGAAGCTCTGCTTTAGCCAGATGGGGACAGGTGGATTGCTAATATCCAAGTCTGCCATTAAACCAAAAGTTCATCCCCAAATGAGAAAGCTGTCATACAACTTGTGTGTTAAATCAACAGTTCTGCTGTAGTATTTAAAACAAGGCAAGGTTTTGATTGTGTGTGTCTAGGAAACCCCAACCCTTGCATATCCCTGAGTGAACATTGCATTTGACTTCCCAAGATAGCAAGTGAAAAGACAGGCATTTATAAGAGACCACTGGTCTTTTCCTAGCATGGGCACAGCATTTCATCTGTCTATGGTGTTCAATAGCAGCCGTGATAGAGGTTGTGCCACACTCAGATAATCTGAAATCTGGACTAAAGCAGCTGCAGTGTGCTTTGTTTGTTCTTACTTTACTGCAGTATCCATGTATCCAGTGTTTTTTTCAGATTAAGCAGGACTTTGGGAGAAATGTGCTTTCTTCCCAACATCAGTGGCTGCTGGCGGCATGTCTGTGGGTCAGGCAAACCTAATGGCATTTTCAAAGAACACCAAGTTTCACTGAATTTCAGTTTCTTCAAAGAGTAATGTGCACTATAACTGAGCTCTTGACTAAGCGCTCTCTCCACACATATGCATTCCTCTTTCAGCCAAGTCCCACATCTTCTGTCTGATCATATCTACGTTCCAGTTGTATAGGAGAAAGAGGGCAAATACTGCTATGATTTTGCTTTAGTTATGGAAATCTATGCCTGGACCTTTTTGATATTGAATGCACAAACACTAGAAAGATTAAAAACAGAAAAAACTTGAAAGATTAAAACATTAAGAAGATGGGTTGATACACTAGAATGGAAGATAATTTCTGGAATGAACTGTTATGGGACATTCCTCGTGTACCTAACCTGATAGCAGAGTAGATATGTTCTTGGTATAAGTTTCAAATATCACCTTGTCTTTTGAGAGTAGACCTCTGTTCAGCTGCCTTCAGTTTCAGGCTGAAATTTTGATCTGGGACATGCCTACACCACACAGTACACGGCAATGCAGAAACCTGCAAGATAGTGCTGACCAAACCAGTGCAGGAACTCCAGGCTGTTGTCCTGTGCACTACTGTGGAGAGCGCTGTGCTGCTGCTGGGATCTGAGCCAATTTCTCTTCACAGTGCTGTACTTCGCCAGGTGTGTAGCTGTTCAGACTGAGCTCACTCATTGGGAAAACAGACCTGAGCAGCACGGAGTAGTTATGCCAAGGTAATGTCCTTTGAGAAGGTGCCAAAGCACCATTCCTGGGCAGAACTGCAACAGGAAATGGGATGTTGATGCTCTGTTCTCCAACCAGTTTACACTTGAGGTCGGTATATAAAGAAGAGTTTGTAATTCAGGGTGCAAGTGTCAGTGGTTTTGTCAGTCCCCCTATCCTTTCGCTGACATTTGTCTCAGGTTGCACTAGCCAAAGAAGCTTTTCTTAAAAAATAAAAATTGATCACTTCATTGTAATTTATCAGACACACATAGTTTTATATAAAAGGAAATAAATTATCTACTTCTTAGCTTTTTATCATAAATAATAAGATATACTATACAGTCCATGGCAGTGATTCCAGAACAGGCAATTCTTAAACATACAAAAAGAGTTGTTCATCTCAGAGATATGCTTCATTAGTCTACAGGGCCTTAATATAAAAGACCAGTGGATCTTATGTATAGTGCATGCCCAATGAAACATCGCTGTAGCAGAAGAGCGTAAGTACATATTTATGCCTTATTGTTCTCAGCTTCTAATTCCAACTCAAAACAATCTCCCCTCAGGTCAGAGGCTGTCGTCCCAAGTAGTATGAAGAGGTGCTCAGACAGTCAGCCTTGCACTGCATAGTAGAAGTTGTGGGATGTTCCCAAACACCCATGATGGAGAAGCAAATTCTGTACAAAGCACTTGAAGTGGAAGTTCAGGTCTGCTCTCACCTCCTTGCATTCCCCTTGCTTGGTCCTATGCTCAGGAGGTGCAAAGATGTGTGCATTTCTCTCTGGAAATGTTTGGGTTTGTTGCCTTTCACTGCAAGTGCCAACCTTAACAGAGATCTATCGTTTCTCGTGATGGCATCAAAGAATGGATGCTGTGTTCCAGCCAGCTAATAATTGTGTTAATCACTGCATTATGGGCCACTGCTTAATCCTTCTTCATGGTAGCCCTGGAGTGCACATTAGCCTATAATTAAGTATAGCTTCATGAAATATGTACTGTGAGGCTTGTTTAATAGATAAACTATTCTCTAATTTATTTTAAAGTCCAATGACCTACATACTCAGTGTTGAACTCCACCCCCCACCCACCTTACTAACATTGTTTCTCCCCTGAGACCTTCCATCTGAGCAAATCTGTTAAATGAAGTAGAGGAAGCTTTGATCCAAACTAGGCTAAATCCATCGGAACAAATGGCTGACACATGTATGTGTGCATGTGTGTATGGGAAGGGGGACATGGGGTGGAAGGAGGGCTGGAAGATAGAGAGGTAGAGTTGCGTGATTGTGAGACAACCAAACCTTCCTCTAAAAGTTGTAAAATCATAGCTTAAGACAACAGTATTTCCTTCTGCCTGTGGCCATCTTGTTGTGTGCACACATGAAAATAAAGTGCTTCAGTCTTTGTCATCAATACTGTGCTCCCATTGCAGTCCCAGTCTGAGATGGGGACTGAACACCTGGCAGCTTAGTGCCTGCTCTGTGCACAGGAGAGCTGCACGGGGTGTTTGGCTAGGAACTAGCCCAGGCTGTGCTAGCCACAAGGAGTGTTTCTTTCAAACACAAAGATCCAAAATGAACATTTTAAGATTTATTTGAAACTGAGTATAAAAACCCCTCAAAGTGCATACAGCTGATTTTTAGTAAATACTTTGGGCTAACTAACCTATGTGCCTTCTTTTTACATTATCACTAGAGAATCAATGTCACAATTTTAATTCACCCTGCTACAGAATCTAAATGTTTATTTATTCAACTGATGGAACAGTTAGAAGAGAGAGAGTTCATAGACCCCTAGAGAGTTGATAGTTATCAAAACATTTTAAATGGTTGTGCCCACTAGCATGTTTGTTTTACATACAACCTGCTTAGCGATGGTAAGAATAGTGTATGTTGTAAGACACCCTCTTAGGCTTTAGGCATCCTAGTGGATGCCAGCAGCACTGCAGCTCTGTACTACAGGTATGGTCCTCTTTTGGGGTCTGCAGTGAGGCACTATTCAAATTGATCAGTTTGGTTGTGTAGCCCAAGAAGTGGGACTGAGGCTGTTCTGCTGCAGACCAGGGGTCCTGCTGAGACGTGTAAGATGCAGGTAGAGAGGACAAAACAGAAGGGATGCTTGTATTCCTGGCCCTGTGCTTAGTTGGCCATTTCCTTCCTTCCAAAGCAACTGGGGAGGCCTCTGGCCCATACAGACAAAGAGGAAGGGGTCAATTTAGGCAGCGGAGAAAGCTGGCCATGGTGAAAGTGGTTAGCAGCATGGCTGGAGCAAGAGGTTCAGTTTTTTGTTCATAAAACATCACTTGGCTGTACCTGAGTTTTCCATGGCTGAAATCCTTGGCTGTAGTTGAAGCTCTGCTGGCCTGCGACCCATAAGTTGGAAGTTTGCAGGCTCACCAATTTGAATATGTTGTTTGCAGACATAGTTTGTTCCCTGCGTTTGGACTGCTAGAAACTAGTAACCCACTAGTGGAAAGCTAGGCTTCCTTGGCTGGCTTCAGGTCTAAAAAACTGGATGCAAGGGTTTGGGTGCATTTGAATGGAAGGCAGAAAGCTGGATGAGGCCCATGAAACACTTGACAGTTATGTGGTCATATCTGCTATCTTTTTCTTAAAATGGAGGGCATCTTCATAAACAGTGCTTCCATGCAGCCAATCTGTAAGCTGAAGTTACTATTAGAAGGGGCATTATCAAAAGCTTTGCTTTTGCTAAGAATTCAGTACTTTTTGACTGTAAAACCACTCGATCTTGGGGAGAAAAAAAAAAAACACACAAGAGAAAGTCTGATTAATATTGCAAATGCAGTTATTTCACTTCCCAGTGATGATTGTTGAAATAGAGCTCTGGGCTGAGCAGCTGGAGGAGTGAAACTGTTAGGGGCAGAGCAGATGCAGCTCGTGCTTGGAAATGTCCCATGTGCATTTCTAAAAGCAGCCAAAGCTTTGAGAAGGATGGAGTGAAGGACATGCCTGCAAGATGCAGGCTGCAGAGGATGAACAGGATTTAATGTGCAGGGGGAACAGCTGTCCCTTGTTGGTCGTGGACCACCAAGGTGTTACCAGAGATGGCTGGAGTTCTCCAAAAACTCCTACCTGGCTTTAGCGTGCATCTTTTGTAAATCAGGGTAACTTCCCAAGGTGGGACAAGGGAGTTGCTGACCACAGCTGCTACTTAAGGCTACAGACTTCCTCCTGGAGAAGAATACATTCAGGGATTTGGGGAGACCTCAGGGCATATTCCATGTACTGTCTCCCTCTTGTGCTGCAGTGTCTCCTAATGCAGCATTCAAGTTACAACCAAAAGGTTATCACCAAAGCTTGCTGTATCACAGGTTGTAACGCGCCGAGGAATGGGCAGGTGCTGATGGTTACAGAGGAAAGAGAGGACTAGTTTAAAGACCTGCATGAAAATACTCTCTTGAGTGTACTTTATCCTTCTCTGAAAAGTTGTGGGTTTTTGTTTGTTTGTTTGTTTTTCCGATTGTTGTTTACCTGTTTTTTTTTTTGCTTTGTTTTGTTTTGTTTTTAGCAAGTGTGGAGTTACTGAAGTGATCAGTGCTCTGCAAAATCCTTAGCTTTAAAGCAGCTAAATTGAATCCCACTTTGCACGAAGAAAATGAACTTGCTCTCCTCTTCTCCTTGCTTACTGGGCATACCTCATTGCTGCAGGCTCAGACAGGGACATGGAGTTGGAGTCCGAATGGATAGTGAGGCTGTAGGAGTCCAGACAGTTTAAATCACTGGACCAGGGAACTGCTTTTCTCCTCCTTGGGGTGCCCAGTGGACTGAAAAGCCTATAGACTGAATGAGTGTTTTCTGTTTATATCATTTTTTTAAGCATCTTTTTTTTTTTTTTTTTGCAAATGTTTTGACATAGTAGCCAAAACTAGTAAAATGTTTGGGCGAATGGCCAGTGCTTGTTTTACTGAACAGTCTCAGAAACTGGGAATATCCGTGAACCTGAGGTTTTTTGAATGAAACAGTTGTGGTGCCAGATACAAAGAGAGCTGGGGGAACAAGCATGTTTGGGCTGTGTGTTACTCTTTTCCCAAAGAGCACTGCTCCTTCCCTCTTTTAGTAGCTAGCAGTGGGGAAGCCGGCTTTCCAGTTTGCCGGTAGGAAGGCAGCACTTACCCATGTTAGCTCCTGCCTGCTTAGCTGGTGCTTCACCGGGGCCTTTTGGGGTAAAAGCAGGTAACAGCGCAGGGAGTGGGAAGCTCTGCTTTACCAACGTCAGATGTAGTGAAACTCATAATGAAATAAAATAAACCGATCCACCTTGTTTGAGGGATTCTGCCATACCTTGGCTGCAGGAGTGGGCTGAGGCATAGGGAAATGCAGGCCCAGTTTTGGATGCTGCCCTAGCTTGTGGTGTGACAGGGGGCAAGTCCAGGCTCCTGCCACAGGAAGGGAAAATGGTGCTGCCCTTCATGAAAAGATGCTGCGGGTCAGGTATGGAGGGGCTGGAGGCTCTGGGGGCTGAGATCGCATGGCCAGTGAGGAAGCTTGAAAGACAGTCTTTGGAGGCAGGGAGGGAAGTGGCTGATGGCTCTTCATTTGTGTCTAGTTCTGCTTTCTTTGGCAAAATTCCCCTAAACTGGAGTGGGAACAGAATTGGATCCCTTAAGAAGCTTTTTAAGATTAGAAATATGCTTTGTTGAAATAGCTAACACTTCCATCTCTGCTTGCTTGTGAGCCAAATCCTGGATAGAATTCCTTTAGCAAGTATTTTTTCCTTTGACTTAAGTGAGAGAAAGATGAGCAGCTTTAATTCTCTGCCTGGTATCTAGTGAGACATTCATGCTGCATTCATCGCCATGGTGCCCGTCCCATTGTGCGCAGACTTTCACTTATCGAGTTTTCTGGTTTTGTTTTTTAGGGGGATTTTTTGTCATATTTTTCCCCCATAGAAAACTCTCTCTCATTGCATGAAAACGTTTCATGCTGCCTGCCTTATTCTTATGTGTAATGTGGCACAAGCAGCATTCTGTTGTACTCACAGGAAAGAAGACAGTCTGTAAGGGAAGTGCTTAATTTAATAAATTACAGATTTTTGGTACATGGGATATTTGTTCCAACAGTGGGTTTTGCACTGCCCAAAATTTCAGTTTCAATTAACTTAATTGTATTCAATAGGCTGAATGAAAGGATCTTAAGTAGCATGTGAGTCAGGCTTTCAGAATGTGTGCTTGTTGGAGGCGGCTGCTGCCTGCTCAGCTGATGCACAGGAGTCCTGAGCCTTGGAAGCAAACGCACGGCTATACAGAGTGTGCACAAACTGTGTGTCGTGCTCATTTTCCGGCATATTTCAGTACAAAGGTTTGACATGCATGTCATATAAATGGTGGCACTTTGTGGCTGCAGGTGGTCGGTCTTCCTCTGCCTGGTTTTCCCCATGCATCCACATTCAGCTCCACAGGCACATCCTATCTTCCTTAATAAAAAGAGATACTATAATAAAAAAGAGGCTTTATTAAACTAATGCAATAAAGGCATTTTCTTTGAGGATTTAAACACTTCATTTTTAATAATAAAAATCAAATTGTCATTGTTGGACCCTGTATAAGTTTTATTCAAATCAGCCTCTAAATGCTGTGTGCCTAAGCAGCTCTCTCCTGAGATGTACATATTTTAGCATTAGTTAAATGAGTTTAAGAATGAGGCTCATACTCTGTCTATAGGCAGTGAATCTAGAGATCAAGAGATTTTTTTTTTTTTTTAACGAGGGACTGATGTGATGTATTCAGCTGCACTGAAGGGCATTAGAAGACAGCTGGTCTCCTGTTTACACTGATGGAAAACATGTCGAAGTCCTTTGAGTTCTGAAGCTCGTGTAAACGGACAAGAGCATTGCACCAGACATTCTGCCTCTTGAGACAGAAGGAACTGGTCAGGTAACAGGGTGCAGAGTTCTGCTTAATGGAAACTGTGACAGGATGGATATGAAGGTGCTTGGTTTGGCTAACCACTCAAAAATTTCCAATGATTATCTAAACTAATTTTGCTGAACAAAATTGGACTGAACACATTGCCAGAATAAGCATTTCTAAGAGACTTCTAGCACTTCTGCTTCATGTCCTAGCTCGAATTAGGAAGATATGCAAGGGAGTGGAAGTAAAGCAGTGGATGAAAATGAGCTGGAGTCATAAGAAACCTGCAGGTACTCCATATAGAATTTATTCTTAAGTGCTGTATACTTAGAGACAAAGAGAAGTTTTTAAACAATTAATCAATAGGCAAAAAGAAAATTTTTAAAAATTGATCAATGTATCTTATTCAGCCCATAAGACAATATTGGAGGTCTCGAAGTTTGGACTTGTAGTTAATGCCAAGAGGCAGAGATGTCATGGCGTAAAACCCTACCCTGACATGAGAAAAACGCAGCAGGTGGAGTCGTTTTGTTTCCTTGAAGGGTGATGAGAAGTTAGTGCGTTTGCTGCAGAGCTCCGCAGGCTGACCTGCCTCCTCAAGCTTTCTGCTGCAAGTAGCAGGCAATTTTAAATATAAACAGTTGTTTCAGTCTGGCAAAATCAATTTGGTTTTGTATGCTGAAGGTGAGAATTCAGTGTAGTTCACTAGGAATGAGCAGCTAACCAATGGTTCCCCAAGTGCTGCCTTCCAATACTAGAAACAGGCCTTTCATGCTGAACAGGGATACTGAGAGGGGATAGGCTTATATCACTGGTATTTAAGACTCAGATTTTGAATTTGAATAAATACCTCCATTTTCTGGTCCCGATCAGAGTCTCATCTAAACCCGAGAGGAAGCAGAACAGCTTTTTTATTGAGATGGCCAGTTACAAGTACTGCTTGGGCTTTAAGTACTGCAGGAGCAATATTTTTCTAGTATTTCAGCATTTTCTCTGTTGCTCTTGGCAATAGCTAAAGTATGGAGAGGCACAAATAAACTGAAAGTATGAAAAAAGTGTTTATGCTTTTTTAGTCTTTCATATATGTATATATAATCTCCTTACACAGAACATACAAACTGAGGTTTAGCACATGAGTTGAGTTTATTTAAGTTTTTGCCTTGGCCAGTGTTTCAGTTGTCTAAAGCCTGTTTTGAACCTTTTTAAAGTTGTATCTGCTCTCATGGACACATTGCTGAGGTCTGGACGAGGGGAAGTGCAGCTCCTGTCTGAGTCACCAAACCTGACATGTGTGAGGTCCTGGCCAGCACTTGCAAGTCTCCTGCTGCCTGATGGCCCTTATCCTCCTCTGTCCCCAGGACATCAGGGTCTGGGCGACACTCCAGCATAACCTCCTCACCCCCATCCTGACTGCTTTTGAAAAGTCTTATTGCAAAACTGTCCTTCATTTGGTCCCTGGTAGTGCAGTCTGCTGTCCCACTGAGATCTCATTTACGACTTTACAGGCCTGAACCAAAGCCCTTTGGGAAGATGGCAGAAAAACTTCACTTGCCTTCCACAGGCTTTGGTCAAGCCTTTGTGTTGGCCTTAAAGGCTGTTTAGTCAGTCCTTTGGATCTAGGAGTCAGTCTGAATAACATTTGCTCTACATTGTAGTGCATTATCTTTCAGAAGTTGCTTAAAAAAGATTCCATGCCCATGAAGTTTGGGTTGTTTGTCCTGGAAATCCTGTAGGTAGTAAAAATAAAATAAGTGAGTTCACAAATGGGGTTTCATAGAATGAGTGCAAAGCAAACCCTCAAGACAGTGACTTTGCTGGCTTGTTTCTGAAAAACTAGATTTCAGCTAGTTGGAAAAAACACTGTCAAAATTGCTCCTACCTTAAATAGCTCCAAATACTTTTTTATTTTGATTGGAATGTGGCTGCTTTCTCCACCTCTGGTTATTATTTTTTTAAAAAAGTTCATTATGGATCCAGTGTGTAATTTTAAAAATGGTGCAAGTTCCAAGTGTAAACCAAGCTGTGCCTGAGCAGGGTCCTTGTCTAGGGGTGCATGCATAGCACAGCTCATTTGTGAGCAGAGCCTCTGCTACTATTAAACTTGTTCATTGCCTCTTCAGTAACTGGCTTAAAAATGATGTCCAAGAATGGAAAAAGAAAGATTATTATTAAGCTACCTATCCGAAAGTGTTTCCTGAAAGCTGTGTTCAGTAGAAGAGATCTGTTTGGTCATTTAAAATCAGTTCGAGACTTTCTAGTCCCTGAGGATCTTCTTTCAGGTTTGCAGAGTTGGTTGCTCTGCAAATTACTATTTTATTTATGTATTATTATTATTTTTTAATATGTGAGATGTAAGTAAGTCAGAATGAGCCAATGGAATTTTATAACAAATGTATGAATGCTGTGGGTTTCCCTCCCTCACTCCCTCAAGCAGAAACATAATTTGCAGAAATGAAAACAGTCTCTGGCTAGCTTTAGGGTTTTCTCAAAAATAGAAACAGTAGGGCTTGTCTGGCTGGGTCAGTTTCCTCACCACACACCTGGTGTATATCACTTTAAAAAATAAATTATGCCTCATTAAATTACAATTAAATGAAATCATGATCATTTGTTTTTCTGGAAGGAAGATGTTTTGCATATTGAAAGCCTAATTTGTTGCAGGTGACAAAAAGGCTGAACAGATTATTTAATATCACTTTATTTTATAATGTTGCTCACTGGTTAGTTTGTGTATACTTCAGTAGCTCAGAATTATATTATTGTAAACGTTATTGCTCTCAAGATACTTTATTTTATTGTTCTACCATATCGCTCAGCTATCTAACCACCGTTGTTTACCAGCGTTGTTTATCTTTAGTTGCAGGAGGAGTTGCAGGATTTTCCCTCTGAGTCAGTTTTCTTATTATCTGTCCTGCTGTTTACATGGCTCCAGAGCTGCCAAAGCACTCAGCATACTACAGCCGAGCTCCAGACCAGCTCTGTGCAGCCAGACCTCCCACTTGGGGGCCTGGAACAGGCATCGGGGTGCACGGCTTGGCCCCTCCGTGAGCAGCTGCCTCTGGTGCAGCACAAGCCTGGCATTTTGGGGGAAGGAGTTGGCTGCTCTGCTGGGCTGGGTGCCTGCTTAGCAGGTGAGGCTCCCTGGCTCCTGTGCAGGACTGGTCACCTGAGGTGTCAGTACTCTTTGCCAATTCTCCTGCATGGCTTTTTCCTCTTTCCAGGTATTTGTGGGGCCGTTGTCCCATCGCTGCTGCTTATTACCGAGCCCGTTTACCCAGGGTGGTTTATGGTAATACACCAGGATGCCTGGTGATTGATTGAGCAGTGGTGTGAAATACTGCTACGTCCCTAAAACAGGTGTGAGATCCTTTTAGAAGCAAGAGGCACAAGCTAGGGCTCCAAAGCCCTGAATCTCTCCCATGATATGCCACTTCAGGTGATGAGGCAGAGCCTCCAAACCCCAGAGTTGGTATTTCAGGCAGCCGCATACCTATCTCTTAGTGCCATTACCAACCCACTTGTACCTGTACATCCCTGATTTACATAGGGAGGCAATGACTGCACTGAAAAGTAATTGCTGGCATGCTTTCACATATATTTTTACTCTCCATTTTTGAAATTGAACCATAGATTTAGCCAGGCTAAGGTGGGGGCAGAAAAAGCTGCCTTAGAGTCAACTCCAGTAGTTTTCATGTACCTGTCTTTCAAACTAAATCCATTCATTTTTGGATGCATATCTTTTCTTTTAAAAATGAATAAATAAATAAATAAATTATGTATCCTTTAAAAGACCCAGAAATTTAAGAATTTAGAGAGTCTGTGGAATTGATATTTATTTACTGCCTTTGGAGAATTTTCCATTGACTTTAAGAGGAAATTCTAATAGGGACATTCTGTATTGATCTTGGAATGCTTCAAGTCACAGGTTCGGGCTTCTGAACTATCCTGTTTTTGTTAATTTCCCTCAGTGTGGGAGCCTGGTAAACTTTGGAATTTTTTTACAGTGTCCCTAGCTTCTCTGTAGGGTGGTAAACTCTGAGGAAGAAGCTGGGTATGAGCATGCGGCCGTGCCACGGCTGCAGACAGTCACAGAAGCAAGGCCAGGGCCTGCCCAGCACTGCACCTTCTTCAAGCTTTTTCCTGGTGTGGGCCTGTTTCAACAGCTGGCTTCTCTCCAGCCTTCTCCCATTTCTGGTCAGAGGGTCCCACTACGGCTCAGTTCCCACTTCAGTCCATCTTGTAACTGTTCTGATAACAACAGAAAAATAGAAGCAGGAATCCATCTCTTTATTTTAATTTTGTAGATTAGGAACTGAAAAAATGAAGCTGTGTGCAACCTACCTGCTGGTTGTCTGTGGAGCTTGTTTTGAGCACTTCTGGCGTAAACATTGCTGAAATTGAGCTTGCACATACGTGTTCCAATGTAGATGTTTGAAAGCAGATAACAGATAAAGCAGATATAGACACACTTTTGCCCGTCTGTTTTGTCAGGAATTGTAGTCAATAAGATCAATAAATAGTAAAAACGTTGGCATTTGGTCATTACTCAGCTGTGCAACCAGTGTTTCATCAAGTCTTTTGGGGGGAGACTCTAGCGTGGAAGAAAAATTCAGACTAAGTATTACAGGGCTTTTACGGCGTGGTTGTTTTCTAATACCATTTTCCTTGCAAGAAGGAAGTATTCGTGTGGCAGCTTGCCTCAGTGATGACTGTGCAAAACGTTCCTGTTAACAGCTACGGCTAAATCACGCCTGGGGCACTGCAGTCCCCTTTGCAGCCGGTTGCTGAAAGCTGCTGCTGCTCCAACAGCAGTGCATTGGGCCGAGCTGGGTGGCCGCATGGAGTTGGACACTGCGGCTGCTGTTCTCAAGTGCTTGGGCTTGTGGCAGGCAGGAGAAATGATCCCTCTCTGCTTCATTGTACACCAGTACACGTAAACATACACAGTTCAGGAAGTGACTGTTACCGCTTTTTGGAGTGAAATAGCCCTTTGTAAAGTGGGGAACATGGCAGGGTGCCTCAGAGAAGCTGGTTGAATGCACTCCACTCTGGTGGTTTCCATCGGCCCTGATCTAGGCTTGTATATTGTGCCCTAACTTCTAGATAAGCTGTGGAACTACTGAATGCTTACAGTTATGCATAATTTTAATCCTGTCATTAGATTTAAGCCTCTTTTAATACTATTCTCATCTTTCCAACTCTTTTTTTTTTCTTATTATTTTTATTTTTTGGAAGTTCTGTACTTGTTACCTCTGGGCATAATGCTTTTTGTTAAAACTAGGTGAATATGGTGTTCATTCATTGTTGCAACTTGAAACCTGTGGTATTTTAAAACGAGGCATGAAAGAATAGGTTAAATCGCTAAAGCTAGAATCTGAAGCTTTATTATTTGTTCCATTTTTCTCCTCTCAGAAACAACTGTCCAAACCAAAATGAACGGACTGTAACATCTAACCCCAGCCAAACATTTTTCTTCATAAACCTCCTGCACTGTTTAAATGTCGGAACTAAATTTACCAAGCTTGGCAGATTTGTCAAAGATGAACAGAAATGCCAAGCGTTCCCAGCATCAAGTAAAAGCAGAGAGAGAGGGAGAGAGAGACAGAGACATCTAACAGCTCCTAAAATATTTGCAGCAAGCACCTGGTGGTAACTGTAATTTCATCTACTCGGTGCACCTGCCTTTATATCTAGCATCTCCATGCTCACATGCTTATTACAGTGCCAGAATAGGACTGTCCCAAAATAAACCCCAGCCCCTAGAAGACAAGCACTTTCCTACAGAATATCCTTTCTGGGAGAGACCATGAGATGTAGGTTTTCAGTATTGCTACCCAGCTGGTTACGCTAAACAAATTTTAAAAAAACAACAACAATACATGACTGGACTTTTTTTTTTTTTTTTAACCAGGGCTTGTTGTCTGAGATCCTGCGTAAGGAAGAAGACCCTAGGACAGCTTCCCAGTCCCTCCTGGTAAACTTGAGAGCAATGCAGAATTTCCTCAACTTGCCTGACTCAGAACGTGATCGTATCTATCAGGATGAGAGAGAAAGAAGTATGAACCCCAACGTGAGCATGGTGTCTTCAGCAGCCAGCAGCCCAAGCTCCTCCAGAACCCCCCAGGTGAGATGTGATTCCTCGTTACCTGTTTGTTCTGTGGTCCTGTGGATTAGTTCAGGGAAGGTATTCCTCTCTGCCCTTCCTCTGTCTGTTGCTCCTTTCAACCAGGTGAGTTGTGGAAATCCTTTGGTAAGGTTTTGTAGTGGCTCTCAAGAGATGTTTGTTGGATTTCAACAAGTCGTAGTAATGATTCTAGCTTTGATCAATGCCATAAACGCAAAGAAGAATGTATGTGACATTAATACTTGCAAGGGTGCATGTGGGCTTTACATATAGGCTGTTCATATATGTTCACTAAATGGCTGTTACAGACTGCATTATAGAAAGACTACTTACATAACTTTTTGTCGTAGTGGTCTGTCTGTTAGGTTCTGCAGAACACAGAAAATTTATGGGTTTATGAAGAGGTTCATATATGTTGCAATAAAATGTGTGTAGTGAACAGGAGTTGATAGTGAGGTAGACAGCTTTTGCTAGAAATCAGTGCATTCTGTATTCTGCATAGGAAAAGATGGTCCTAGAGTTAGAGGTTTACACTAGTAATTATTTGAAGTACTGAAAGTAGAGATGGGCAGGGTGCTGGGACAAGAGATGACGCCTTACAGTTCCAAACCAGTTAAGTTACCTCATTGATTTGACTATGTGTTTATTAATGTGCTGTCGCCACTCACTTCCCTGGATAGGTTGTGCCTTTGCACTAAGAAAAACCCTCCACATACTACACTGTTATGGTGTATCTACCCTTCTACCTGGCTGCTTGCAGTCCCAGAGGTATACTCTGAAAAAGAGAGGGTGCTTGCACAGGGACAATGATTAGCTCTTGTCATGACATTTGTCTGACTTGAGTTTGAAATTTCTAGCTGTGCAAACATGACAGCTCAGGTCTAGCACTTCTCTTGATCTTTCGTAAACAGGCCTGAAAAACCCTCCTGCTTTGGTGCTTCCACAGTCAGGTAGTCTGCAAAGCCTCTGAGTGCTCAGGCTGTGCATGTTTTGACCATGCTTGTAATAGTATTACTGAGCATTTTGCATACTGAATTCTGGAGCCACAGCTGCTAAAAATAAGTAAGCATCTTGGAGTGGGGGGTTGAATGCAAACTAATCATCCTTAAGGAAGATGTGCTGATTTTGTAGAAACTGTTGAGCATGTTCAGTTTAACCCTGGTTTGGGTGCACTTCACCACTATACATGATGAGAATGTATACATGTAAAGAACTGTTTTCACTGAAAGCAAGCATATCCTGCCAATCTGAATTTGATGATGAATTTTTATATGCGAAATTCATTGTTGTATAACTCTTTTTTTTTTTTTAGTTACCTTTCTGTGGAAAAAAAAGAACTATTTTAGCATCTAAGTAGTGTACCCACTTTATGCATTTATATTTACAAGAAAAGATTAGTTTATTCCTGCTACAACAAAAAACAACAAAACAAACAACAAAACAGAAAGAAATGGAGGGCTTAGATGCAGTCCGGTGAAAATAAAAATCCAATCTCTGTCAAATCGCTCACTCCAGCTCTTTTCTCTATCAAAATAACAATTTTTTTCCCATGTTCACCACAGCTTTAAAATAAGAGAAAATTTGCTTTCCTTTTTAAGAGCTAAGCATTGTTAGAAAACCATACTCTAAAAGTATAAAGCAGCCCATCCTTGCCTTATTTTCCTGGAGAATCCAGTGGAATATTGTGAGATTTTTAATCACCAGAAGCGACACAGAAACCTTTGTGTACCCAGTACTTCTCCTGCGCCCACTGGATAAAATTTCCCCAGTCCTCTGAGGGCCAGCACTAGTCAGCACAGGTGCTGTTTTGACAACTTGGACACCTCTGCAAATGAGGCTGCTTCCCAGCTCCTGGGCAGGCAACATGGCTACTGTGCTTCCCCATATGCCCAGTATTAGTCCTGATGAGACAAATACCCTGTTCATGCACAGCGCAGCGATTCCCTGAAGCATTGCCATCCAAGGAGGGTATGTTGTATACCCCCAGAGAACAGTGCTTTGGAGGTAACGGTGGTTACTGGTGAGGAGGAACTGTACTGGCCTTCCAAGAATTATGTTACAGTGCTGGAGAAGTTGATTTAATGGCATTTGGAAGCATGGTTTCCATAGATACCAATCTCTTGACGCAATACTTCTGGGAATGATTTTTCAGTGTGCTGGGTAGCGTATCAGTAAGTGCTAGGGCAGCCATAGAGGTAGGTGCATGAGCACGTGGCATAACCCAGCTCAACTCTCCACCACTCAGAGCCAGCCCCGAAGCCCCCTCATGGGTTCTCCCCAGGCACAGGCGGACACTGTCCAGTACCAGCGTGGAAGTGAGAGTGGCAGATTGGTGCAGCAAGTGATGCAAGCGCTTTGGGGAGGGGGTTCTGAGCTTTTAAAGGTTAATGCATACACGTAGCCAGCTGGGATTTCAGCACTCTGGCATTGTGATTACAAAAACTTTTTTTTTTTTTTCCCGTTTCTTTTCTTTCAACATTTGCAATGAGACATTTCAATAATCGCAAACTTCTAGTTAATATCAAGACCAGTTTTGAGTCTAGGCCTATAGCATCAAGCACGCTATTGTGGTAGCTGTGATACTTTCCTACCTATTTTGGTGATTAAATAAGAAATGGCCCAGGTTTCAGGGCGTGTGGGGCAGGCTGGTTTCTGACTTCTGGCTGCAGAGCTAGCAGCGCAGGGGACCCATGCAGGATGAAGCTGTATTTTAAAACTTTATTTTACATGCTAATTTTGTTCTTCTCAGAATCTCAGACCTCCATAGCGACCTTTGGGGCAGTGGTGACCTCAGCTGCTGCGCTAGCCAAAGGCTCCATCAACTGGGAAGACTATTTTTTTTAATACTGTTCAAAGCCCTGCAATGCCTTCGGTAAAATTAAGCTCCAGTAAATGAATCCTGACAGATTTGGATAGTCCTCTTCCTTCCCATGATCTCTTTGTTGTTTTCGTATGTTTCCCACAATTGCCCTCTCTCTTATCTATCTGTGAAGATCCAGTTCGGTCCGTCCATTGGGCTGTATCCGCTCAGGGCCTGTGGCCGAGTCGGGCCCTGGCCTCCTGTGGTGCCGGGGGTGCAGAAGGCTCCAGCCTGCCCCAGCTGTCCCTAGCAGAGGCAGAACAGTCTTGGTCCCTTTCTGCGTGGGTCCTGTGCTGCCAGCACTGCTGTCTCAAAACAAGCAGGGAATCAGCTAGGGCAGGCTCAAGGCAGAAGGGGGGGCACTTGCAGAGCCAGGGGCACATGTTCAGTTGGGCGCTGCGCAACGTAGCGCTACGTGGTTGTGCTCAGTGAGCTGCTGCATCCTGTGCTGGCTGCTCCTGACCCCCTTCAGACTGGCTTCGGCAAGAGAGGAGATAAAGGTTGACGAAGGCTTGATCTGGAAGCAGTAGGAAGAGTGATTAGTCTAGATTGTTGTCTTGATTGGATTTTGGCTCCATTATTAACGTGGGCCTTGGTGCAGAAAAGACGTTGGGGATAGGAAGATTTGGAGGAGAGCAAAATAAAAGAAGTTCAGAAGGCTTGGTTTTGCCTAGTTAACCTTCTCATTAACAAATAGGCATTTGGGCTTGTCTGCCTAGTTAAAAATTAATGTTAGATGTACTCTAGCAGCCTTCAACTCTGGTGCAAAAACAGGAGCCAGCTGAAAAGATCTATAATCGGGCCAACTATCTGAACATCACCAGAGTTTATGGGAGATTTGGATATGTCTGGATGTACGAGCTTGGCAACTTAGCTTGGTTTGTTTCCTAAGACCTTTATGTCTCAGGAGAAAACAGGGATTTTATGTCAGTAACCTATATATTTCCCTTAAAAGATGTAGGAGTTCAGGGATCAGCCCCAGCATCCCTTCTCTTTGACCTCAGGAAAGCAAATGAGATCTGTCACTCCAAGGGGCTGCTGGTGCGAGTGTTCAGCAAGCATCGTGCTGCCCTCACTCCCTTGCCTGCCTCCATCATCTGAGGATGGCCATGGTGAAGGGGCTTTAAAATAAACATCTTGTAGGATCCTGCAGAATTGTACTGATAGCAGCCTTGTAGGGGTAGTCCAGCCTGGGGAAAGTACTGGCAGCATCCTTTATTGTCCTTCATTTGTCACAGAAGCTGATGGGAAATCATTCAATTAAAAGGAGTGCAGTGGAATACACAAAATCTCAATATGAGTTTAGGAGAATGAGAGCAGCATGTCAAAGGCATGCCAAAGCCCAGCTTTATGAAATGATTTTTTTTTCATTTCCACTGATTTCCTAGGTGAAATTAGGTGACTTTCTGGCCAGCATAATGATGATAAGGCTGGGAAACCATACATACTCAAATGACATACATATAGTTTTAATAAAGGATGAGGGAGACTTGAGGGAGTGCATTAAATTGAGTAATAATTTATTATTTAGAGACAGAGACCTCTACCCATTTACTCATTTTTTCTGGGAGAATTGGCTCTTCCTCCAAGGTGTAGGCCACTTTTAGAGAGAGGGGAAGAAGGTAGAGGCTGGTGTCTGTGCTGTAGCAGCTAGCTGGCAGAGCAAAAACTTCAGCAACTGCCTGCAGCCAAGCACCCCAGCTACCTATCGTGTTGTTGAGCTGTTCAATAAACATGCTGGGAGAGGGAGAGGGGGAGAGTTGACAGGGCCTTGCATGTCCTATAGGAATGCACTGCAATTATTTCCAATCACAATTAACCTGATTAGAATAACGGACAGGAAGTGTCCCTCTGTAACTAATGCAGTTTGGCATCAGCTGACTGAAATCCTTTGATAATTTCTGCACAGATGGCTGGGCTGAAAGCAGCACTTTTTAAATTATTATTTTCATGGTCTCTTGGTAGGCCAAAACCTCGACACCAACAACAGACCTCCCCATTAAGGCGGACGGCGCCAACGTCAACATCACAGCTGCCATTTATGACGAGATCCAACAGGAGATGAAAAGGGCCAAGGTATCTCAAGCTCTGTTTGCCAAAGTGGCTGCCAATAAAAGTCAGGTGAGTGGTAGAGGGGATTTCGTTGTTGTGGGGCTTTTGGGGGTTTTGTTTTTAAAGCAAACTTTGGGGTTGAAACTAGACCCATATCCTCCTCCCACCAGTAAAAATACATCTGTTCATACAATAATAATAATCTTCATCTCTGGGGAACCTGTCTTTTTTTGGCGTTTGCCTGCCTAAGTGGTTTCCTTTTCCCTTTTAAAATAGGCTGGGAAAAGGACCAGCTTACAGCCAGGCTTTTTCCCTCCTTTTGTAGAAACGCATATGTCTTTTCCCTCTTGTGGTATATAACTTACACCTCTATTAGTGGGACAAGGACCTTCCAAAATAACGGTATCCTTCTCATTTGACAGGTAAAGAAACTGTTTTCTTAAGTAATTAACTGAAGGAAGGCAGTGGGAAACTGCATATTAGGCAGGTGTTTCCTTTTTTTTTTCCCCTCTTGTTGTATGTGCTGCATACGGTATCGCCATGTGAATAGTTCACATCAGATACAATTGTTTTTACAAAAAAGGATGAGAGGGCACTGCAGTGTATTCTCCTAGATTAAGTTTCACTTTGGGTGTAAAAAATACATGTGGGTAAACCTACTCTGGGGTGAAATTGTTGAAGAGAATCCATTAATTTAAAAATTTCATCCAACTGTTTAAAAAAATATAATATACAATAGGGGATTATGTAGAAAGGAGGACAGACTTTTTATAGGAAGGGCAGCAAATGGATTGGAGACCATTGGAAGGAATTGTTTACTCTGTGTGAAAAGAGCTGTTTATGATCCTGGATAAAATTACTCAGTTGTGCTAGGAGAGGGCATCAATATGCACACAAAAATGCACAAATGTGTCTGTGAGAGGATAGAAATATCCAGATGCATGCGCTCTGCTAAATACATTTTTTCCCTCTGTGCAGGAAAACAATATTGTAGTGATTGAAGTTGATATAAAATAAGAAGTTGAAAGGCATATAAGCAAAGCATCAAAGGCTACCAAAGCACAGGGAAGAGCCTTGTCCTTGTTACAGGTATTTGCACCCTGGCACATGGAGGTCTGATCCATTTTTCCTTCCTCATTTAATCTTTTTTTTTTTTTTTTTTCCCTCTTGCTTTCTCTTGTCAGGGTACAGGGATTACAGTCCACAACCCCTCTGCCCCCCAACAAAATCCAGGCACAGTATTAAATACATAAAAGGAAAATACCATGGAACCCTCTTTAACTGTTAAATGCATAAAAATCTCATGTACCACATGGCAAAATATAATGAGAACTGGAGCTGTTAAACGAATAAAGCTGTTAAAAGCATAATGCCACTTGGCACAACTACTGTGCATTTAACGGTTTTCCACTGTGTAATAAATGACATATGTGGTAAACGTGCAGTAAATATAAAAACTGCACAATTGATTTTGCAAACGTGCCCCTTATTCTTTACTCCATGCAGATATCAAAGTTCCACCCAGAATCCAGACTGGACAGCTTTTAATAAGGAGTGTGTAACACAGACTGAATGCCAGCTTCTCTGAGGTTTGGCTTAAAATTGCCTGCAAACTTCCTGTCATTATACCCAGAGGCTTCTTGAAATAGAGTGGGACTGAACCACCCAACAATAATTTGGGTGGCTCACCGGCTTCAGTCTGTGCCAGCTTGAGTGAGCTTCTCTGGCAGCGTTGCACACCAGCACCAAAACAAAAATAAGCACCATAGTCTTTCACGTGAAAAAAGAACAGGGCAGATTTTGAAAGCCAGATGCAGAAGGTTAAGAACAGGATCCACAAATGTTATTGTTTAAAGCAAAGTCACTGCCCATAAAGGTTTTGTTTCTTCAGCAGAGGCGAATGAAGAAGCGTTTCTCAGGCTAATGTTTCCTTTGTTTCACAGCCCTGCCAAAGCAATACTGGCTCCCTGGGATGACCCAGCATTTGCCATGGTGAGATGTCATAGCTCTCTGCTGGAGCATGAAAGTGGTTTGTGAGGGCACTGGAAGGCAGGGACAGAGAAGCTGTAGTCACAAACCATAGCAATACACTGTCTCCCCTGCCCAAAGCCCACCTGCGCGCCCACCCCCCAGCCTGGTTGGGTGTGCCTGTGGTATCCCACAGCTGGCTGGAGTGCCCCATGGCCGGGGGAATGCCAAAAGTAAAGACACAGTTGATCGCAGAGGGGTGCGTGGTGGCACAGTGGGGTGGTCAGTGTCACCTTAGGTCTAGCTTGCCTAAAAATTAACAGTGGGGCTTTCCCATTGCTTCGTACAGGCCTGTTGTGCCAGTTGCAGGCTCTTCTGGTTTCAGCAGCTGAGTTATGCGGTGGGAAGTGCTCATTGAAAACTGCCCGTGTTTACAGAAGAAAGAGAGTTTGAAAGAGGGGAAAAAAGAGCTACTCTGAGGGTTTGCTTGGACTTTCCTCCAAGGTTCGTTCACTTGCTGTTCTCCGCAGGCCTGGCTTGCATTGCATTGGCTTCTTCTATTATTCCCTCACCCCAGACTACTGAGAGGCTTCCAGTTTGCTAACAAGGCATGTGTTATGTTGGGCGCTGCTGTTCTGTCAACAGCAATCCACGGTGCTGTGCAATCTTCACAGTTTTAGCAGCCAGTGAATCTCCGACAGGGCTGTTTTGACATTTTATATGCAGGGCTGTATGTCATGTACCCGAGAGAGCATCCAGAGCCAATGGAGGCCTCATTTCATCTTCTGTCTTTGTACAGGAAGAGTGGTACCCACTGAGAACAGTTATTGCAAGTGGCATCATCTACTAGTGGAGTTAATTGACCTCTAATTTAAAAAGTAGCCATCTTTAGTCTTACGTCATGGCAGATTATCAGTTCAGCAAGTAAAGGGAAGGGCAGCTGGTAGAAACTGAGAATACAAATTGTGGAGCTCACAGGGCAACATAAATGCAAGGAACAGGACCTCACAGAAGTACTGCGGTAGTATGGATTCATAAAGATCTCAAGCCATTTATTTTAGACATTGACTTGTCACATTTCCATTAATACACATTTTATTCCTTGCAACATATCTAGATATTTTTGTCTTGTTTGTGAAGTGCTATGCATTCCTTTGTCCTTCTGAAGGCAGCAGGAGCTGAGGTGCTCAGTGCCCTCCAAACTCGGCCTCCAAAAGTGTCATCCTATTTTAGTTGCCAGCTGTTAGTGATG
The DNA here is from genome assembly GCF_013377495.2 of Cygnus atratus. Lineage (NCBI taxonomy): Eukaryota > Metazoa > Chordata > Aves > Anseriformes > Anatidae > Cygnus > Cygnus atratus. Next base: position 756,842 of record NC_066367.1, read on the forward strand.
TACCCCCTGGACAGCGTATTTCTCTGGGGATGCTGCCTGCTAGTGCGTTTTGTCCTTTAAATGACTAAATCTGAGACTTGTTTTATCACATTGGGAGTGTTTCTGAATGTGGCAGGAATACCAGGATTTAGCCTCCAATCTGCACTTCAGAATCTCCTGGTTATATTTAATTCACGGGGAGTTTCCAGCATGCCTTTTCAAAGAGGTTTGGGTGGCCTGCATGTCTCCAGAATGGAGCAGTGGGACAGGTAGAGACTTTGACCTAGCAATGCTGCAGGTTTGAACTGTCAGGAAAGCTGGTTTCCATGTCCAGTTCTGCAGCTTCTCTACAGGTCCACTTTGGGGAAAACCTTTTCCCCCAAGACCTTGTGCCAGTGCTTCTGTGCAGCACTGTCACTCCTCTGACCTCTGCTAGTGGGAGTCCTAGCAGTGGCTGTGTTGTGCTCAGAAGACGTTTTTTTCTTAGGCTATGTGAAACAAGTTCAGGAATATAGTTCTGTTCATAATAAACAGTCACTATCAAAATAAATAGTGGGCATAGGTAACTGGACCGCTTGCTGACAGTCTGAGGGAGAGCAAAAATTGTATGAACATAGGAGGCCAAACTTCCCACAGTTCTCCCAGGGCAAGAGTTTTTCCTTAATCAGGCTGGAGCAGCCTGAAGAAGAGAGGCTCAGGCTGCTGGGCATCTGCCCCAGGCTAGGGTAGATGGGAGGGTTTGACCTCCAGCATCACCAGTCCAGTGAAAACAAAAAGCAAACCCTTGAAACACAAATTCTTCCCCAAGGGACTGGAATTTTTTTCAGTTACAGCACAGTAAAGCAAGAGAGAACTCTCTCTGAACAACATTTGAAAGAACATTAAGCTGGCAAAGCTCAGTCTCTGGGTCATGTCTTTGCCTCGTTTAAAAATGAACAAACAAAGGAAACAAGCAAAGGGTGAGGGTTAGGGCAGGAAAGCCCTTCAGTTGAGTCCCTTCACATTCAGAGAAGTGCAGGGCTGTGGATAGAAATCATTGTGTCAATTTCCCTGACTTTTCCTTATGCGATCCCTGCCACATCGCAAGGATTGTCTGGGAGCCTGCTCTCTGACCAAGGACAGGTGTTAGCTCCGCATTGGGAGCCCACTTTACATGGTTGTCAGTGCCATGGCCATTGTCACACTGCCCCTGCTCCGAGAAGAAAGCAGAGGTACTGTGAGAGGGATGAGCAGTCACCCTCAGGCAGGTTTTGTCCTTCACTGTCTTTCCTTCACAATTTATGTTCCCTTATTTCTTATGATGGGATACCTTCTCTCCCCTTTTAGCTTAGAATAGGTATTTTCTGTGCCCTTAAACTAATTAGATTCCAGTGATGAGGAACAACAGCTAGAGAACACAGCTGGTTGTGAAGGTGCATAGTGCATATAATGTACGTATATATGGCCTTTCTTCCTGCTGTAGCATCTCAGTGCCTTTATGGTGCTTGTGAATCTCTACAGCTGGAGGTTATCTGTTGTACTGATATTTTGTTCTTCTTACATATGCAGGAAATATAGAAAGACATTTCTCTCCTTAACTAAGCTTAAAATTTCTCTTAAGTACCTTTGACATTAGCTGACCTGCATCTGCAGCAGCACCTCTCTCAGCAAATGAGTGAGGCAGGGGCAGCTGTGGAGCTGGGGTTTTGCTCAGGAAGTCTTTGGCAGACTTGGGTGCTGGTGGCAGGCTGCTTGCCTGAACCATGAGCCTGCACTGCCTCTCCAGCGTGGAGGGGAGCTGGTTTGAATTTGGCATGCAGGAAACATTCTCAGTGCACAGCATCCTTCCTTCTGAGGCTAAGAGATGTAAGCAGACTTGGTGTTTCCATCTAAGACGTGCCAGGATTCATGTACTTCATTCATTTTTTGTATTTTTTCGTGTTTTATAGGGCTATTGAGAAACTAGCCATAATGGAATTGGGGCTTTTGCCAGTGCTTTTGCATTTTGCCTTAAATTTTTGGAGGAGAAAAAGTGCTGACTGTTTCAGAAAACTCAGGCTATCAAGCGATTAACCTTGAACTGTACCAAAATACTCCCAGTAAAGCTTCTCAGGTTTAGTCCCCCTCCCCTGGCCCTCATCAAGAATTCATTGAAGCCATGACAGAACTCTCCATTACAGTTAGTTTTTTATCCATTTCAGTTTTCTTGATTGGGTTATCTTGAATCATTAGGGGGTTTATTTATTTTAATAGACACTTATTGGATTCATGGAAAGAGAGTTTGGCGACTAAGGAACAAGAGATGAATATTATCTGGCTCATTTCGCACTGCAGAGTCCCAAACTGATCAGAAGGAAGAGAGGCTGGGAAAGTTTGAGAGGACTCCCTGTGATCCCATGTAGAAGGGGAGCTTTCTCTGGGTAGCACATCATTTGTTTCCTGGTCTTTCAAGACTTGTGTCAATCATTGCTGCTTTTTTTCCTTTTGTCACATATGTTGACATTTTCTGCACTGATGGTGTGGGTGAGGAAATGGCCTTTTACATTTATTTTTGAGATTTATTCCTGAATCACTCTTACTAAAAACTCTTTATTTGCCTATTCATGCTTTCGCTGGAGACCCTAGAAAATGTCAGCACTGAAAGCTAACTGTATTATTATTATTAATTTCAATGCAGGGAAGCACAAGGTAAGTTCAGTTACAGTTTTAACCAGGCTGGAAGTGTCTTGCAGTCCAGGTCAAGGAGACGAGCTGCTTGTGGGTAAGCCACCACAGACACCCAGCTGCTTCTTTCTGCAGTGGCTTTTGGTAGAGATGCTGCTAGAAGCCTGAGTACTGACCTGTAGCCCCAGCATAACTTAGCCCAAACTTTTCCCACATGCTTTCTTGTCCTTTGATCAGAAATGTGGTCCTTGGTTGATTCTGAGTTGAATCAAGGAAACAGCTAGGGAAGTTAGGATATTTGTGCCTACCTTCTTTGAACACTGGAAAACCTGACCTTGATGCAGCCTGGTAGCTCTGGCTGCTGGAGCAGCCTCCCCTGCTCTAGGGTAAGCTGAGCAAAAGTGAAAGGGTCAAGCTGCTAAAAAGGGCTCAGGGATAAGTGACAGAGAATATGTCTGTGATTGCTGCACCAGCTAACTGTCCCTCAAGGGGGTTTGAGTGTGCCAAGGCTAATGCCTTGGTGTAGTAAGCACACTGTTTCTTTAACAGCATAAAAGCACAATGGGAATGGCTGGCTTCCTGCAGATTTTTGTTGTTGTTTGCTTAGCTATGTGAAAATGTATTTGATTAGGAGACAGAGAGAGAGGTTAAAAATAGGACATTAATATGATATTATTTGTTTTATCAAATAAAATGCTTAGAAAATGTTTATCTTGTCTCATGAGAACAACAAAAATAGAGGCCAGCACTTCTCTGCAGTTCTCTTTAACGATCTAAATTGGGCTGGATTCTTGATGCCTCCACAAGTTTTGGGGTGAAATGAAGGAAGTTCTGAGCAGAATTCCTTGTAACCACAAGTACTGGGTGTGCCTGACTGTAGAGCCAAAAGCGTCCTTTAATTGTACTGTTTTTCCTCTTCTTATTTGTAATGGAAGACATTCCCATTTAAGAACCTTAGAAGCCGACATTAAGGGCCAGGTTCTGCCACCCATATTCAGGCTGACATCTGAAACTCTCCTGGTAACTCTGTGGCATTCGAGGGGGCTGGTTGTGCTGTGGAGTGAGGCTTGCGATGTGCAGGTGAGGCAGGATCAGAAACACAGTGTATCACGGCTCTGGGGAAGGATGTGTTATTTGTTAGATTTTTAGAATATGTTCACAGAAGTTGGATTTACTTGTAATGAAATGAGTTCAGATGTTGCGGATGAGTGAGGGAAAAGGTGGCGAGATACCGTGTCATTCTTCACTTTTCCTTCTTTGTACCAATAAATGCAGCTATAGATGAAAATTCACTGTGAATGGCTGTAGCTCCAAGAATTTCTGTATGTTAGCATTTCTTAAACGAAATAATTCTCCTGGAAAGCTCTGTGTAACATACACAGACCCAAAGAAATAAATAAAAGAAAAAAAAATGCAACCAAAAAATCCCAAGTTGATTTTTTTAACAGAAAAAGGAGATTTGCATATTAATAATTCATGAGTTCTCATTGAACATGCACGAAGAAACGGTGCTATTCAATAGAGAATACTGTCATCTGTCACTGTTTTATTTGACATTTACACTTTTTTTTTTGCCTGGTACTGTAAAACTTTCTTGGATGGCGTGCTAAGATTATTTAAATAAATAAAAAAATCCAATGCAGACTTTTCATCTGTACATGGGGAAGACAGTTACTTGCAGTCATAAAGAATGTGTGAGTAAGCTGCAGTGCTGTGTTTTCTCGCACACTAGCCCTAGCTATTGCCTAATAAGTGGCCCCGTAGATGGGTAGATAAGGTCTTGAACGGATGGGTGAGAGAATGGATGCTCGAATAAATAAAGGGAAGGGTAGGAAAAGAGCAGTGAAAGGCCAGATTTGATGCAGATAAGCGTACACATGCACACGGTGGGCACGCATGTGTATGTGTGGGGGTGAGTGAATGATAGCTGTTGTGAAGAAAGCTGCCACAAATACATTGCCATTGCTGATTCAAAAATAAATATTTATAAATGGCATTGGGGGAGATCCAGTCACGCAAAATGTGAGAGGAGACAGGGCATTTAGCACAATGACAATTCAGAGTTAGATGCACCTTGCAATTTCTTGCTAATATTAGGCTCATGAAAATCTTTCTGCTCTGTAGGTTAGTTATTATTTATAAAAATCACAGAACCAGCTGATACATTCATAAGCTAATTATTGTAGCAGCTGGGTACACATGGTGCAATATGTCTGAGGCTGTGAAGTATCACAGATTTCTTGGGGCCTGCTGTGGTGGGGGTGTGCTGTTGAAGGCTAGATCCCTTAATCTGATCAGCCAAGCAAATACTTTGTGGGGAAACTGGATTAATATCTCTCTAAATACCATGGATGTGCTTCACCTTCAGAACCAGGCTCCTTTAAACGTGCCATTAGCTTATCTCCTTTGGGGAATTGAGAAGTTCTCAGGTGTCCTCAGGATGACAGGGTCTTTGCCTGGTGCTTCCCTGTGCCAGAAATTAATTTGGTTTGCTCATGTCTGCACACATGGTCACACTGCAGTCTAATCTTTTCCCTAATAGCTCCAAGGTCAGGACCTCGCATGTTGCCAGGCAAATTGAGCACTACCCTTCTTAAAGACTAATGGCAGCGAGTGCGTAGTCCATAATGAGGCCTGTAGTGTTTCTCTAAGTGATTGTAATGAGTGCTGATTATAACGGGACAGATAAATCAAAATGCAGCCGTCGCTGTTGGGCTAGCTGGGCCAGCTTTGGGAAGCAGAGGTGGCCCGGCCGAGCTGTTCCTGGGCTCTGCCAGATCCAGGTGCCCCTCAGCCCTCGGGAGAGACCCGGAGCCATCCTCCCGCAGGCCTGCCCTGCGCTGGGTGCTGCTCCACCAGATGCGGGGGTGTTGTTTTTATTTGCTGTTAAATGATTGGTCTCTGTGCTGCGGCATCCCTCAGGAGATGTTAAACATACCTGCTTGAAACATCTGAAAGGGTTTGGTTGGAGACTTCCTCAGATCACTGAAAAGCAGGGAGAAACAGGAGCTTATTTTTTCCACAGATGGTTTATTTTCCATCTCAAAAAATATTTCCTTTGTATGGAGAAACCCCTGCAAACATACAGTGGAGCTGGGAGATTTTTCTCATCTTTTCTCTAAAAGAAAGTTTTGGGGAATTTCCAAGTGGAGAAAGGGGATTGAGGAGAACTGAGGGCAAGGGTCAAACCGAATTAAGTTGCGGACATCATCTGGCTGAGAGATTACCCAAATACCAGTCAAAATACTTTGAAAAATATAGATTTTTTCCCTAAGTAAATGATTAGATATCTTGTTTTCATCCTTGCCCCCCACCCCATCCCCCCAGCCCTCCTAGTTTATTGCAAGAAAAGATCAGGTCTGCACAAATGTGGCCTCTCACTTGTAAAAACAAGGCAGTGTTGTGTTACAGATTAGTTTATAAATCCCTAGTGGCTTCACAGTTCAGTGCCTACAGCTGCTGCAGATGGGCCTGGGTTTTTGTCTCTTCGCTGTGTTGCAGCCGGCAGTTGAAGGAGAAAATGGAATGATCAGGTTATTAACATGTAGGCCGCGAGGAAGAGGCTGCACAATGAGAACAGCTGGTGTTGCTGTCTTGGCTGATGCAGCGGAGATAATCAAATCTTGCCTTTTTTGGGGGGCTGAAGGCAGAAGACACAGTGGAGAGTGAGACAAACAACAGCTTATGATATTATATATGGGGCTTATAGTGCATGTTAGAAGTTGTCAATGGCTTACAAGTTGTGATACAAAAAAGCAGTACCAAAAAAACACCGCATAAGCCTGTAATGAACCTGTCTGTTCAGATTGCTCTCATTGGTGTTTGGAAAAACATAGTATTGGCTACTTCTTGTACTGTACAATTTTAACATTGATCAAGTTATCTTTTAGGTATTGTAAGGTGCCTGTCAAAATGGTGTCAAAATGCTGAGTTGCAGCTCGAAAATGATGGGTTATAGAGCTACTAGGTAAAATATTTTGACAGGAGTCAGTAAGGCGCGTTGACAGCATCCTCAGCATTATCTTCTCATTTTCTGTCATTTGCATTGCATCTCCTTGCACACAGGCACAGGAGAGGGATTGCTGTCCCCAGCTCCAAGTGGCACCGGCTGCCAGCAGGCAGGATGGGCTGGCTGCTTCCCCCTCGCAGGTGCAGCAACAGCTCCTGTCCCTGGGTAACTGCTGGGGAGCCCAGGTCACCACCACTCATGCTCAACACATGTGGGGCTGTTCTCACCTTACTGCTACTGTCATTTTGCTCTCTGCCTGGCTTTGTTTTTAGGGTGGTTTCCTTTTCCTGAAGTGCTGGTGCTTCCTGCTGTGGTGATCTGAGCTCTCAGCCCCTCTGGAGAGTACAGTGTTAACTTTTTGATGGCATTCCAAACTAACTATAAAGCAATGTAGCAGGATTAAGCTCAATTATTAGGATTGGTAGCTGGCTTTAGAATTATCTCCACATAATGTCTCTCTTGATTTATATAGTAACTTCTGGAGGGCCCTGTTTGCTTCTTTCCTGTTAATACTAGAGGATTCCCTTCCTGTGAGGCTGAATCTTCTATATTAAGTGGCCATTATTTGATTATTTAAAGCTGTCAAGTTTTAGTGGGGTTCAGAGGTGGGGGAGTCGCATATAGCAACAGTGGATCAAAGGGCTTTACTTGATAATGTCTTCTTTCAAACACTTTCAGGGGTGGTTGAATTCCTGGTCCTGCAGCTGCAACCCTTTGCATGAGGATTGTTAGCCAAGTGTCAGGGGTTACATCTCCCATGCTCATGCTCAGATGATGACATAAAGGGACTCTGAAATGGAAGAAGTAGAGATGCACCTTTATTTCAACCCTGGGTTTTAAAGGAAAAAAAAAAACATATTTTAGCATTCTGTACGTGGGGTGATATTATGACAGCAGGCAAGATACTGTGCTTCCCAGTTCCTGTTAAACTCTGCTGGTTGTTTCTTTGAATGTTTCTTTACATTGTAGAAAGTTTAATATATCCTGCATTTGTTAAGACCAAAGGGCGGCTGAGGATAGGGGAGGTTTCTGTGTGAGATCTGAACAGTAAAACTTGCAGCACAGAGCTTTAAGCCTAGCTGACGTTCCACTCACATCTGGTTCCTCAGTGCTCAGTGAGTTAACTGTGCTGACCCTCCTGTTGCAGGGCTGGCTGTGTGAGCTACTTCGCTGGAAAGAAAACCCAAGTCCAGAAAACCGCACCCTCTGGGAGAACCTCTGCACCATTCGCCGCTTCTTGAACCTTCCTCAGCATGAGAGGGATGTGATCTATGAGGAGGAGTCCAGACATCACCACAGCGAGCGTATGCAGCATGTTGTCCAGCTCACTCCTGAGCCCGTGCAGGTCAGAGTGCTAACATCCTCTCAAGGAGTTTTTGTGGGGAACAGCTGTCAGGAGTAGAGAGAAGCAACTGTTTCCAGCTTCCCTCTGATATGTGGGTTGAGACACACTGATTTTCATCTGTCTGTAGAACTGCATGCAAGCCACAGTTCTCAAGTCCTGAGCTCACTGTGTATATTGCAGCACGTGTGTTGAGAGTGTGTGCACGGTCATGTTGGTGGCTCAAGAAAGGGTATGTGACAGTCTATGCCAGCAACAACGTTAAGGTTAGTGGTAGCGATATTTTGGAGCTCCCTTAGTGTCAGTAGTTGTGTTGTGGCTGAAACAATTTAGTTGCCTAAAGCTGCCAACATTTGGAGGAGTACAAATACGTTCCTCAGCAGTAGCATGAGAAGCGTTCAGTTAGGGAGAATAGGAGTGGGGTTTTGTCAGCTGTTCCTTCTCACAGAACATGAGCACCCCTGATGCCTGCTTTCTGACTGTGACCAACAGGCAACAGCAGCCATAGTTCCTCTATAGTTTCTGTATCAACCTTATGTACATCCCTAATAACTACTGAGGGATATCACAAAACTGAACATCTCATGGTGGTCAAGAGAGGCTCAGGAGTGGTCTGAAGTGAGAGCTGGACTTGGAAACTTAAGAGATCCTTTCTTCACTTTGCATTTTTTGTGATCCCATAATTTAAAACGTTTACTGGTTTCATGGTGGAAAGAGAGATTGTGAAGTGTTACTTGTACTTTGGTCATGGCACCAAACACTAGAGCAGCTCTTAGTCTGAAGTCTCTCTGTTAGGTGTTGTTTTAAAAATTAACTAAAATGAACAGTGGTATTCTACTGCAAAGATCTTCCAGCTGATGGCAAGTGTCATGAAGTCAGTGAGACCAGCATACAGTGGAGGAAGGGACCAAGCCAGTAGTGGGAGGAACCTTCCAGAGAGGTTGATGGTTGGGTGGGCTGGCTCTGGGAGCAGCATGGTGGCTACAAGTTATGAAAAAGCTTTTTATTCTTCTGCTTGTTTTATGTAGCTATTATTTAGGTCACCAGCGTTCTTTGGTGGTACTTCCAGAGAATGGGGCAGAAAGTAAAGGAGTGTTACGGAAGAGCACAGATTTGGCATTTCATACAGAAAGGCTACTGTAGAAGGAGGACAAAAGGTTGATAAATGACAACAGTGAGGATGTAGGGAGGATGGATGTGTGACAGTTCATGAAGCTCAAGAGAACTGTATGGGCAGAGGTTGGACAACTGAGAGGGGACATGTTTGTTCAATCCAAAAATCTGAGGCGACACCTTCTGTGGCACAACATCCTCTTGAATTGTCACTGTGCCTCAGTGCCACTTGCCTGATCCCATTGCATGGCCATTCTCAGTCATCCATACTGTGTTTCTCTCTGATAATCTCACAGTTTCTTCTCCCACCTTCACTCTCCCCATTGCTGTTTGATCACAGCTTGCACTGCTTTGTTACTCTTGCTGTGAACCTTGGCATTCAGCCTCTATTCTTTGTCTCTGCTCTTGTTCTGCTGCTGCTAGTACTGCTGCCAACAATCTAATCACCTTTTTCCAAAGGTGGTGGTGGTGGGGTTTCTGTCTTGTAGCCCTGCCCCTTCTGAAACACCTTTTTCTCACCCAGATTAATTATTGCCTAGTTCAGTCTCCTTTGTCTCTTCTGCTACTGACTTCCTCCTTGCTCTCCGTTCTGTCTTTGCCTGGAAGAAAAAAATGTGGTTCTTGGGGCTCAGATTCTCAGAGTGGTAAAATAGAGGAAGTGGTGTAAGTAATTAATGTTGCAAGTTTTGGCTTCTACGTTCCCAAAAGTTTGTGAGATCTTGGAGGCAAGGAGCTACAAAAGGGTAAAGGGCTGAGCTAACATGTGGGAAGATGAGTAGACTTGTGTAGATTTTGAACAAATTAACCCAGTTCTGGTGCCCACACCAAGTAGGAATATCCTCTAAGGGACAGTTTGAAGAAAAAGTTTCCTTGAGCTCTTGTTGGTGACCTTGATGATTAGCCTACTTTCCAAAGTCTTCTGCACATCACTTTTCTGTGCAGTGCAGGTCGGCTCTTCTGAGTGACACGTTACACTGCGTTGGAATGTGATGCATTTGTATTTGTCAGCAAGTTACAAAGCCATGGATTAATTATTTATTATAGTCAAAATATGAAAAATGAAGAAAAATAAATGGAACCAGCTGGCAACCTACATACAGTAAAACTCTAGAGACCCTGATATACGGTTGATACAGTAGGCTTGTGTTTTGGGGGTGCTGCATTTTAGAGCTATGTTTGCCCATCCAAAAACCCCAGTAGGCTTCTGCATGGCGTGCTACCAGTGCAAGACACAGGAGGCTTGCTGTCCACCTGCTCCCTACTGTCAAATGATACCCCGGACCAAGCAATTTTTGTGTAGTTTTCAGTCTCTGGGACTTGAATTGTTTCAGGCAGCAAGGTTTGTTTTTTGGCTTTGCTGCAAGGGTCACTATTAGGTAATTAGCCATGAAAAATCTATGACAGCAGCAAGAGACGTAAAACTGAGGTCCTCACACTTAGAGTCAGTGGAGATTTTGTTACACTTTGCATAAGGGTAGGGGTCTTGGGCTCAACTCCTGGCCAAACTCCAGGCTGAATAATTACATTCTGCCTGTCTAAAATTCCCTCTGTAGCGTCAAGTGGGAAAGCAACTCTCATTTCCTTCTCAAAGCAGTGGCGGGTGCAGAACGTCTGCCATGGTGCCTGGCTGCATTTTAGCAGGGGGTGGAAACATCCAAGAGCTGCAGTCACTGACCTACTTCACTTTGCAGACTTTGCTAGTGAAAAATGCACTGTAAATGAAGCCCTTACCTGCAGCCTTGATGTCAAGATGACAGTTCTTTGAAGAAGCCCTGAGTAGCACTGTAAATAACAGCAGGTGTAGTGCTGTACCACTGAAGCAGGCAGGAGTCTCTTACCTCTGCTTTCTCCCTCTGCCCACCTTCTTCTTTCTGTTCTGAAGGATTTGACATGTGTGCAGTAATTTGAGCCTGATGCTTGAATCTCCTGCTCCTCAAACTATGAGACTGGGAGAGCCTGAAATCAGGGTGCCCCATGCTGCTGCCAGAGCTCCCTGCCAAGCCAACTGAGCCCTCTCTAGGCTGGGAACATCCCTCTGTCAGGCTGAAGGACTTGGAAGAAACTCCCAGCTATCATCACAAGAGGCACAGCCAGGCTAAAGATATCAAGTAGATCAATTCCAGACTTTTCCAGATACAGGCTCTTGGAAATGGCAAATATTTTATTGTGATGAGCTTTGTGTAGTTCATGTGTTGATTTTGGGCTTGGGTATACCTTCAGTGAGGGAATCACCCCAAAGCCGGGTATGGTTTCTGTACTGTAGAGGCAAGGTGTGTGCAGTGGAGCAGTTATTGTACTACTGCAGAAGATCAGCTGGACTGAGTGTGGTTCCTGGTGTTTAAAGGATTGTTGTTTCTGTTGTGGCAGGTTCTTGCCCTCTGTTCTGTATTGCTTGCCCTGTTTAGTTTTAGGCTTGGTGCTTTACAAAAACCATTTTTTTTTGTCTTGCATTAGATTTTTCCTGTCAGCCACATATTAAGCCATTTAATTAAATATTTTCCTGTTTCTGAAATGAAAAATATCTATAGTGGAAGCTCAGTGCACAAGGAATTCTTCCCTGCACACTTGATTTATTTGTTATTGTGCTGAGGAGTCATAAAAGCTGAGCCCTGTGGAGCTCTGTGACATGGCTGTATTTGCTGGCAGCATCGGGTGTGACCATATGGATGTGCTGGGGCACGGATTTTCCTTCGCATGCCGGTTGCAAAGCATCCAGCCTACACCTACATGTTGCTGTGCACACAGGCGTAGCTCACTACAGCCATACGCTTGGCTTTTAAGGACATTCAGGTGTGCACTAAGTGGCTGTTTCTCTCTCCTGTTCTGTTCAATGTGTTGCAATCACCAAGTGCTGCTATGGGACTAAGGAGACCTGCGAGCTTGTGCCTAGCTGGATATCATGAGGAGTCCACCTTTGATGCCCAAGTCACGGGTTTCTAGAGGATGGGAGGGTATTCTGGAAAGCATTTTTATATTTTTGTCCTGTTCCCACCATCACATGTGGGATCCTGGCTGAAACTTCTATATGGCCTGGCTCTTCTTACACAGATCTGCTGGACAGACTGCGCGTAAAGCAGTTCCTTTGCAGCAAGCAGTCCTCACGCTTCTGTGTTTAGTTCCCTGCTCTGCAAAGGCAAGGGTTAGTTACACTGTCATACTTTCCATCCCTTGCTAAATCCCGTTGTTTCCAGGCTGTTCGCTGGCATTGGACCTTTCTGGTGTGTTAGCACTGCGAGGTGCCTACAGACCCCTTCCTGCTGCTAGCCAGGGATTTGGTGTTTGTTACAGACGTACTGGGACACAGTAAATCTAATTTCCCTCCCTTCTCCCAGTACTCGTCTGCTGTGTCCAAGTGACCACCCTGGATAATAACCATCTTGCCTGGCACTTTAATATAGTGCTAATTCATTGTTAATTGCTGGGACAGAGAAACCTGACTCAGTTGGGAAAATGATGAATCAAGCTGTTGTCTCTGGAGTGTTAAGGTGGATAAGCCAGTTCTCCGTAGTAATGAGCCCCCACTGTCGCAAAATACCTACTATTCGGAAAGCAGGGAAACCTTGCTTTTCATTTGCTGCATAAGCTGTCAGGTAGAAGCTCATAGGTACATATTGATTTAAAAGGAGTCACATGTTGACTTTAAAGAAACAGGAATGGTTTTCCCGTGCTTTCTGATACTCTGTTACTTTTGTCACTTTTTAAAAATGACATCCCCCCACCTTTTTTTTTTTTTTCTTCAGGAGCTTTGATTTAGACAAATCTGGCAATTTATAATAGTTCAGATCATAAATCATGAGGGAACATTAGTAAATAAAAGAAGGTATAGCAGAAAGCTGTAGGAAAGCTCTTTTGTATTGTATGTTCACTGCAAACATTGTGGTCTTTCTTTAAATATGCAGAAAATAACACACTGCAGAAGTAAATGAAAGACTAATTTTGTCATTTTGTGAGGGATGGAAGGGAACAAATATTTTAGAAATGATAATGAAATACAAAACAGTAGAACATAGTAGAACATAGACCATAAAAATGGGTCAAGGCAAGTGGCGATGGCAATCCAATGAAACTAATTTCATATTCTCTTTCTAGCAGTAATAAAGAAGGGAATGAACACCACAGTGGTGCTTCCTAATGAAATATCTTATTCTAAACAACATCTTAGAGTTCATGGGTCATAGAATATATAGCATGCAGATTGGGAAAACACAGAGGCTTAAAATTTATTTTCTTAAAAATAATATTAATTAATAATACTTGTGCAGTCATAGATGATGAATGAAACAAAGCTGTGTTATTCCACAGCGGAACATAGTGTGCTTAATAATCTATAGGATGATATACACAGTGATTTTTCACCATGTTTGTGTGTACTACAGCAGTAGATTTCACATACTGGAAGTCATGACTGGGTTGTCTGTGAAACTCAGGCAAAAACTATTTTCCCAAACCATGCTTAGCTCTCAGTTTGACTTGGTGCTTACTGTTATCTAGATCTTTTTTTTTGGGGGGGGACGTGGAGGGCGGCAGAGAGGGGGACAGACAGAGTGAGAGGGTCCTATGGTTCATTCTTAATGTCTGCAGTTTCTTACATTTGCTTGTTGGCCATTTCTCTGTGTCCAAAAGTCAGACCATAAATGATACCCACTGCTTTTTGTTTCCACCATCTCCTTTACTCCGTGGTTGGTGGTGATGTCTGCTCAGACCCAGTGATCGGGAACAGTAAGATAGGTTGTACCCAGCAAGCTCAGATGGACTTTTAGAGGTATTTGTATCACAGGTTTGTTCATTCCACTTGGAAAGTTCAGAGCTTTGTTTTAAGTGGGCTGCACCTGGACTATTTATTTTCTCTTTCGTTTAGAGGTAGAGGGGAAAATTTATGTCAGAACTAGATATGTCAATTTGGGGAGCGGAGAATACCTTCCTCAATTGTTATGTTTTCTGGAGCTCTGTTCTCTCTTTCTTATCAAAAGTAGACAATAACAGTCTATTTTGGTATCTCCTTTCAGTCTAATTGAAAAACCACTGAAACTGGAGTGACTCCCTGAAAGGCTGAGTAGATGCATTGGGCCATTTAGAAGATGTGGCCATATCCCAGCAGAAAGCAGTACGTGTAAACCTCTCCAATATCTGCTGTCTCTGGACTGCTCTCTTGTACTGCTCCAGTACCCACATCCTGGAGTCAGACATGCTGTGTTTGGTAACAAAAGCTGGAGCTTCATGCTCTGCTTTTCCATCCCAATGCACACTTGCTAGTTGCACCTTCTGGTGCCCACCATTTTCTTGACAGACTGCGGTAGTTCGGGAGCCTTGCACAAGTTTTGAGAAAGGCAACAAGAGCATGTATACGACAATGAGCCCCTTATATTAGACTCTGAGGTATTCAGTAGAGTTTCTTATGATTGATAGTTATTCCAATTGCAGTGGAAAGCCACCGAGCTTTGACTGCTATAGCCAAAACTACCTACTGCGCCTTTTCAGCTGTTTCTCTTTAGTGTGGATATCTAATGTGGCTGAAAAGTGCTGCTGATTTTTATTAACTTTAAGCTTGTGATTCCCCTTATAATGATAGTGAGGACTGCACTCAACTTAAAGCAATACTGCTTCTGCTCTGAAATTAATTTAGTTTATTATTCTATTTAATCCTAGAAATGGGAGATCAACCACATAGTTCTTTTTTGTTGTTGGTGGTGGTTTTTTTTTTTTTTATCTGAGGTGGCAATTTTTATTCTGCCGAAGTTGTCTCCTGCGTAGCAGTCATCAGTACATTAAAAGATTGTGCAGCTTTTGGTATTAGTTCAGACTCCTGGAGGTGTGAGGCCACCTCTGTGCCACCTGCTCCCAGACAGCTTTCGTTTGGTGCAGGATCAACTGAGAACAGGGACAGGAGTGAGGTGGGACTCGGGAGGGAGGGAGCTGTCTGCCTGGCTGGCATTTGTGCAGGGCTGCCCTGGAACAGCTCTGCTCCTGCTCCCCTAGCTCCTACAGAGGGTTGCTCAAGGCAGAAATCCATTTAAAATCTGAATGTGTGGATTTAGTACTGTGGAGACTTGGCAGGAATCAGCAGGGTGGTGGTTTGCATTGATGTTGCTCTGACAGGTCGTCTTTTTAGCAAATTACATCACTGTTGCTTTGGCCCCTGCTGTCTCACCCTTTTGCCTTTCACACACAATTTGATCAGATTTAGCCCTCGTTTCTTCCAGTGCTGGCCGTGTTATAAATGCTAAGCTGCCAGTGTTGTAAAGAGTCATGGTAGGATGAGGATGAGCAAACATCCAGAGCAAGATTACTAAATAAAGCTCTTTAAATTCACGTAACCTTTGAAGCTTGTGCTGGCTGGCAGCAGGCAAATCTTGAGGCTGGCTGAGCCTCCATTCCACTTATGTTGGAAAATTTTGCAGTTAAAAGCATTGCTCTTTTTCGTTTCATTTTTATGTTCCCTGAATGCTCTCTGTTCCTCACATTTGTATATAAATGGTAATATCAGGCTTTAGAGCTGTGTAAGTGTTTATAGGCTATTGGTTGTAGGTAGCATTTTATTCTCAGGCTCCATACAGAAATCTTAGAATAAAGTTAGAGCCCCAGATCATTGCAGCTGGCCTTTGTGTACAGATAGGCAATTATAAAAATTACATGGGGAGGGAAACAATATTGTACTGTGCTGTCACAGTACATTGCACTGTTTGTCCCCCAAAGATCTCAGAGAGCAAGCGAGCTGCTCTTCCTCCCATGTTGCACAGCATCCCCCGAGGAAACTGTGCAGCTTCTGGGCAGTGCTGGGAATTAGGCTATGACAGAGCAAGAAATAGATGCTTGGTCTTCCTGTCCTGGGCCAGTCTTTTCAGAAGTTCGTTGGTGCAGACGTTTTCCTCCCCTCCCCTCCCCTCCCCTCCCCTCCCCTCCCCTCCCCTCCCCTCCCCTCCCCTCCCCTCCCCTCCCCTCCCCTCCCTTCCCCCTTCCTTTATGGTTGGAAATACCCAGAGAGTGCTATATGTGCAGGAATATACTTTATTCAGAGATAGTTTGCTGTGTATGTATGTTGTTCCATGTTTGTATGGAGTTTTATAGGAATTACAGATTGAAACAGGAAATGTTTCTGTGTGTATGCACTATTCTCACACATCAAGTATCCAGAAGTACAGTAGCACATATTTTTTTCTCACAGTCATCTATGCTTACAGTGTTTCAAAGAATATTCCAAAATATCTTGGCACAGACAAAGTGAAGCTGTTTGCAAGATCCCTAGCTGTGGAACAACAAAGGCTACATTCTGAACACACATCACACATGACTTTAATAAAAGTCTTAAACAAAAATCAGATAATGTATTTAGAAAATTGAATTTCCCTATTTATGATGCTACTCACATGAAAGGAAGTAGGTGTTCCCTTATGCCTCCTTTCCAGTGTCTTTTTCTCCAGTTCTGCTCACTTCTTCATATTTTGAATTAGAACATAAAAAATGCATGCTTAAATACAAATAAATACATTTTAAAACCACTGACCAGTAATTTAGGATCAACTCAAATTGCAGTACCTAACTTCAAAAGGTCTTGGTGTCCAGAAACCAAGGAGTACAAGCACATATAAGGAGCCTCTCATGGAGCATTCAGAAGTTCAAAACATCTAAAATCATAAACCTCTTAGCAGTACATATGGCAAAAAGGATGTGGTAAATCACAGAACTTACCCTGGATAGTATAGACCCAGCCATCTCATTAACTTCATGTCAAAAAACATTCCTCGGTTTCCATTTCAGACCAATTTTAGTTTTATGCTATTTGTACTGTCATAGAGCAAAATAATGTTGACATCCTTGAAATTCCTGGTTGTTTTTTCTCAAATTTATGGTTTGGGTTATTCTTTAATTAGACCATGCCCATTTGATCCCAGGCACATGGACAGAGAGGACTATGAAGAGCCACCTTCTTTCCTGCCACAAATCCCATCACATGGGTGTTGAGGAAAGAAAGCACATTCTGCAAAAAAGCTTAATGCAGATCTGTAGTTTGTACAGGTTTTTAGCAGAATGATGTGGCTAAGTCTCTTGGTTAGGTTTGGAAAACCCTGGTCTCCTCAATCTTGCTTGCAAAAAGCTTGGCAACCCGGACTTCTTTTTACTTGTTGGGGTTTTGGTAATTTTTAGATTTGAAACGTGCAAGAGATTGCAGAAGTATACTACCACAGGATACAATAGGTTTGTGCCTGCGAGGAGGAATAGCTCACTCCTCTTCTGTGCTGTGCTGAGGAGAGCTGTGGTGGCAACTGCAAATCCATCCGGTTGTAGCAGAAAGAAAGGGACACGCTAAAATTCCAGGACTGAACAGGCCCCGTAAAAAGATCTGTCTGGACAACACTTCACTAGTTAAGTGCTAAGTTATTTTTATTATTTATTTCCTCATCTATTTTTTCCTCGTACTGAACAAGCAGGAAATATCTTTGTTCTTTCATTTTAGGAGTGAGATAAATGTATTCCCTGCAGTGTTTGAAATTTTAATAATCCATAATAAATAAAATCATATCTAATAGCATAACTGCTTTCAATTGGCGATGTGATCTGGATGCATTGCAATGGCAGAAACATAAATAGTTGCAGCCTCTGAAAGCCTACTTCCTATTTGCTAAATATACTTGGCTTGCTTTAAATTCCTTTGTGTGCAGTCATTAATACAATCCTCTTTGACAGCATTTAATTAAAGTGCTTTTCTCTATTAAATTCATTAAAACTTTTTTTTTTTAATATATATACAACTGTTTCCCAGACACTGAATGTTAAGGACCTGTAGGCCTCTCTTTAAATAACTTCTCTCTCCTTGTTGTAAATTGTTAATTAAATTTAACTTAGACTGTTTAAAGATGGCTTGGAAAAGAAAGCCAGATTTCAGGATATGGTCTCAATCATGTCTGATTTTTTTTAACACAGTTTTTTCCATGTAGTTATAGACTGCATGTTATATTGTTTATGAACGTTGCTCTACATTGAAGCTGGAACCAAGCAAAGAAATATCCTAAAAAGCTTCGTTCCCATCTCACTTCAAAAATTTGCATCTTTTTTTGTGCACTTTTGTAGCCTAAGAGTATGTGTGTGAAGGAGTAAGGAAGGAGGAGCTGTTTAGTATTAATAGATTATTGACAGTTTAATGTCTTGGCACCTAGACAGCCCATAAGGTATAATAAACAGGAAGCTGTCTGATGTGAGAGCAGTCAATAGTGTATTCAATCAGAACCTTTCAGTTAATTGCTGGTTGACCTCAGAGATTTCCTTTAAGTGAAACTGTCCTTTGCTCAGATCTCATCTGGTTTTCAGGGTTTAATTTGAGAATGCCCTTTCCATATGGTAGCTTAAGCATACGTTCCTGGTTGGATTTTTGCTTTGCTCCCATGCACGGCATTGCAAGAGCCAGCATCTGTGTGGAGCTGTACAGTACACGTGGCCGTGTGTTGCGTGTGTGCAACCCCTCTGAGGGCTGCGAGCGTGGTGGGGAGGTGGGAGTGGTGCTGGGGCCGTCGCAGTCCCAGTGCCTGGCTCACCACATCCCCACAGGAGCGTGCCGGGGCCATGCCAGGCTCTGGTAGGGGCTTCCTGCTGCCTGGTGAGGCTGGTGGCATGCAGGTGGCACCCCACGACCTGGGGCTGGGGCCAGTGGGCCCAGGCTGGCTGCCCTCTCAGCCCTGGCAGTACAGCGCGGAGCTGGACTGCCAGCAGGCACAAGCACCACAGTTAAGGCAGGCAGGTTCGTAAACCAATGGCAGGGGCATTTTCAAAGCAGCTGAGCTGTTTCCTAGTGTTTTGGGTAGAGCTTGGCACAGCTTGGTGGCTGGGTGTGCACAGTGGTGTTAGGAGACCTGACCTGACCTGTGCAGGTGAGCTGTGCCACAGCCCCAGGAGAGGGCTGGCACCACTGCAGGTGAGCCATGTGCGCACATTCCCCTGGTTCTCAGCACAAGTGCAAAACAAGGCTCATTTGTAGTTAGTTTCCCTAATTTCTGCACTTAGCCATTCTAATTTTTTCGGACTACATATCTTGATGAGATCTAGATAAGCTACAAAGGCAAGCAGGCAGGAAACCGCATGGGCAGTCCCTGACCCTGACTAGCTGGAAACCATCTGCTTATTTGGGGAGGGAGCCTACATGGTAATCTTTCCTAGCAAGTCTGCTGTGTTTGGGTTTTTCTTCGTTTCCCTTCAACTGTTGACTTTGAGTGTGTGTGTTTTCCCGAAGTGAGATGAGGGAGGGTCAGCTGCAGCAGCCCTTGTTGGCAGCAAAGGGGTTTGTGTTTGCCAGTGGCAGCAAGTACAGCCCCGTGAAGGAAATGCTTTTGTACCAGACCTGGTTTAATTTACATTTCATTCAGTCAGGAGACTTTTTTATTGTCTCTATATCTTGCAGTGATTTTGTCTTTTAGCCACTTATCATGCATTCAGACTGTGGTTCGCTGAAAGGAGTATTATTACTTTTAATCTCTGATTTTGCCCTGGGTTTCATTCATTTCTGTGGTTGTCTTTGTCCATCGGCACAGAACAAACTGCTTATGGCTTTTAATGGTCTGATTAGCACTGGGGAAGCATTGCTGACTTGGAGTAATGTTACTCCTGTTATCCCCTGGTTTAGATGAGATCAGGCTTCAGAATGCCACATTGCTCTGTTTGGGATTCATTTGAGTTCAGTCTGGTTCCCAGACTGAGGTAGGTTGTAAATTTCTTGGGTTCAAGAGTGTCGGAAAGGTGAGGGGGAATAGTCTTGATGACACCTTTTCCTGGGGTGTTTGAATGATAGGAAAGGCTTTGATCCATTCTTTCTGGCGAGAATGGAACAAAATATGGTGAGATGGACCAAAACTAAGGATGAGTTCCCACATAAATGTGTGTTCCTTTGGCCATCAGCTGTAACATGCGCTCCTTGTGCTGAGAAGACTCCAGCCAGAGTATATTCAAAGGTACTTTATGGCTTTTATCAGACTTACTGACCAAGCTGCTAATTCCATAGACAAAATTACTCCCACATGCAATAAAAATCATAAGCTGTATTGGATTTTGAGATATGAAAGATTCACATCCAGTTCCCTTTATAAACTGTGTTACATTTCATTCCTTCCCATCAGTACTGCCCTTTGTAATTGTGACTGCGAAGTTCATAGGTAGGTAGATGGCTGTGAGCCTCTATTACTTGGGTGGTACAGCCTAGAGCTACGTAAGTGCTTGAGCTAAGTTTAAGAGGTTGCTGACACTTCTGAAATATTGAAAGAAAAAAATGTTGGTGCTTTTAAAGTTGTTATTTTCAGTTAAAATAGGAAGGAAGAGAAAAAAAGGTTTGTAGCAGTTTAGAGCAACATAACGCTTAAAAGGAAAATGGAAAGGAAGGATTTGAAGGGCAAAAGTTGCTCTGAATAAAAGCTGCCAGATTTTGCTGTTTCATGAAGAATGCCTAAATGACTGCTTGAACTTTGTCAGAATATTTCCCCCTTCCCCAGGCAAATGGCTCAGAAAAGTAGACTTTATTTAAGCAATACTTTGATGTCACTCAGTCAAAACTTTTGACTGAAACAAAGATTTTTGACTGAAAAATGCTACATAATTCTAATCTTAATGAAGAGAAGAATGGCGTTTTGCATTTCTAGCAAAAGTCTGGGGCTCCTTACACACAGACCTATACAAGCTGCAGGCTTGTATTAAGTTTGATCTTTCCTCCACAATTAGATGTGTGTAGCCAAGCAAGGGCTGGGCGGTCAGCAGAGCTCTCCCCAGCAGGCAGTGGAAAAGCCAGAGATGGCTACAACACAATGTGTTTTTTCTGTTTTGTCCTATTACAACCTTGCTGGCTATATAGTAAACTGTTTTATTAAAAATGAACAAGTACCTTTTATTTTCCAACTGCATATATTTTCTAGTACTGTGAAGATAAACTGCAGGTGCTGCTGGTACGAGACTTTCCATAAAACCTTTTTCTTCCAGCATCCATAACCCGCAAAATATAGGCACAGGTCAGAGTAGTGAGCCTTCAGCAGCAGTTATGCCAGCGTAGCTTCCTCGCTCTCCCAGACGTACTCACCTTTAGCAGAGTGTTATCAGGAAGACAAAGGATTTCAGATCTAATTCTCCAAGGCCTCCTGTCCTCAGTGCCCTAATCTATGGGGCAGAGTGTACTTTGGTCATTTGATTTTTATTTACCCAGTTTCAAGCTAAGGGTATAATAAAGCACATTACGCCCGTTGCATGTGTGGTAATGCTGGATATTTTGCCTTTTACCATGGTAGTTGATTATAATGCAATTTTTAAGACTTACTTTCTAAAAAAAGGAATATTTATACTTTTATGTGTTTGATTCACACAGTATAGTTTGCTGAAGTCCTGTTATTAAGTACATTGGTGGTTACGTCTAGAAAGCAAAAAACATGCTGAGTAGTGTTTTATCAGCACAAATCTACTATTTTCACTAACCATAACAGTCAGGTTCTCCTGACTTGTAACTACCCCCATTGTAAAAATTAACAGTACAGTTGGGTATTCCTGGAACCCCAAATAGCCATCTGTGAGGACCTAAAACAGTTTGATGGGACAAATAATTAACCGTCCCTCCAGAATCCAGTGTCTAATCCAAACATATCCTTCCTGAAATAATTCAGTGCCTATCTGAGTAACTGGAAACAGCATGATTATAGTGGCGCCATTCATGCCACCACAGTTAGGGGTTTAGAGATTGACCCTAAGGATTGCTTAGTTGGGGCTTCTCAGAGAAGATCTCGCTCAGACTACCTGCAAATGCTCCTCTGATTTTTTCAGATGAAAAGGAGACCATGTGTAGTGTTAATTAAAAAGAAAATGCAGAGGATACCAGAAGTATTTTGTCTGAAGTAAAGCAAATCAAAAAGCCTTTTGTTACTTCCTTAGTTCCTGTGGCATTGTGCCAGCTCCTCGTTAGGATTAGCAGGGTTGGGACAGGGAAATTCAGGATCAATCTGAAATTTTTGGCAGACCCTCCCTTCTGCTGCACCAAGCTTAGGCTCCATTTGGAGGCTGCCAAACTGGGCTCTGCATGCAGTAGCACCCCAGTGAGCCTTGCTAGGGCTGCAAGAGAAAGCAGGGAAGTGTCAAGTCAGAGGCCCACAAAGCTCGCAGTTGTGTTCTGAAGAAGGTAAGTGTTAGCTGGAAGGGTCTGGGGCCCTCAGTGCACATACGCTTGCGTTCAAAGTCCCTCTTGGGTGGGACGCCAGTTAGCGTCACCATGTAGAAGAGCATTCCAAACCTTTATGGGGCTGTTGCATTTTCTCTTGTGGGGTGAGGCTGCCTCGCTACTGCAGGTTACAGGCAAGAGAAGCTTTTGCTGGCTTATTTAAGGCCAGCAGAGTCCTGCCTGCCTGCTGGGGGATGCAGCAAGCAAGCCAGCCCCCGTGCCAGCTGTGCTGGCCATGCCCCATCCCCAGACAATGGAGCCATCCATCACCGATGCCTTCAGGAGAGAGTCTGCAGAGGCGTTGTGCAACGCTTCCTGGACACATTGGCCTCTCTGTCACCAGCACCCTGGCTTGTGCCAGCAGAAGCCGGACTGAAGCCGGCCGGTTGTGTATTTATACAGTAGGTATGTGCTGGCTCCACCTGTGGGCTAAATAGTATTTGTTTACAACACTTCCAGGCTGCAGCTAGATACTTGAGAAAGGGATGGATATTCACTATTGCGCAGTTACTATGCAGTAAAGCTAAGAATCTGGCTTAAACCAGCCAAAGATGGGAAATGCATAGCTAATCCACTAACGTTCATCAGCATGAGCTCATTTATGCTAGCCCATAAAATCAGCCAGTTCTCAGGCACTTGCACAGCAATGAAAGTTGTGCCTGTGCTTTTGTGGGAAGAGTTGTGTTAGCGTTCGAGAGAGAACAGTTACCCCAGGAAACACCGGGACATTGCTCTGCATTGTCAGAGTTTTGTGATTTATTTTTTAATATTATACAGACAAAATAGTGGCTATTGTGTAGGCACGTGCTGTCTATTAGCAGAGATCAGGAAAGGGAAATAAACCACGCATTATTGAAGAATAAGATCATGATTGTGGTCAAGTGATGGCAGATTTTTTTTTCTCTTTGTCAAGCTGATTTGTAAACATTCTTCAAACAACTGTGCAGACAGCAGCTCCACAGCTCCAGGAAAGAAAAGCAAAGATGAGAACAGATTCCTACGCACAGATGTTTTACAGTAACCTTAAGACCTGTCCAAAAGTTATCTGGTCATCTCCAGTCATCACTGTGAGCTATGCTGCACATGCAGCCTCTTAGCAGCGCATTGTAATCAGGCTGTAATTTATGTTTTATCTCCAGTGATGATAGCCCTTAAAAATGTTTTGTGATGTATTTGCTCTTTGATGCATGCTAAGCTCCTGGTAGCATTAAAGGGAGCAGCGTGTGTGGGGGTTGCACGGAGCAGACACCTTCCCTCCCGCCTGTAAGTCAAGATTAATTGCATTGTGCTAATGCTTATGCTGTCACTTTTGTGTGGTGGCAAATGCAATGCACAACTGAAAGTTTAGCTATTTTTTCAAATTTTCGTTTCTTTGTTATCTCTTTTGACTCTTTTTGACCATTTTTGATAGTTTGATCCTGGAGGAGAATTGCAGGATTGGACCACTATTTCAGAGACAGGGTATTTGTTCAGTGCTTGCCATATTTTCAGATCACTGTCTATTTCCTGCCCTTAAGCAACACGACTGCCGTAAAGCAAAGAGAAGCATGTGGAGAGTGTGCTCCAAAGATGTTGAAATATATCGCTTCAACCAGCTCACATTCCAGTCTGGAAAACAAACTTGCCTTTGAGTTTGAATTCCCTGTGGAACTCATTTCTTTCTTCATATTTCCTTCTTATTCCCCTTTTTGTGTGGCTCAGAGAAAGAATTGTACCTCAGAGCTGGGAGATTTAGGACATAGGGTTTGTCTGATCCCATATTCTGGCTTATGTGGTGGTCAGTAGCAGATGAACAGTGACAGGAAAGGTCTGAATATTCAGGGATTTTTTTTTACTGTGTGAATGCTTTGTCTCTGCAGCTAAATAGGACCCAGGGCTCCTGGGTTACAAGCTGTTCTAGCCGACAGCTCATAAAGATTTGGTCTGGCTTGCATGAGATGGGGCACATCATATCACAAACATGTATTATAATTATCTGTAATAATGGTGTTTACCCTTGTGAAGCAATTACTAAACTGCATTGGAAAATGCACAGGATGTGCTCTTAGTATTTGAGTTACAAAATTAAAAGAAGCTCGGACTGAAGTTAGATGAAAGTGAACATATTTATCCATGTCAGACTTCCTACCATTTTGCACGCTCATATTGATTTCTTTTGACACAGTCTTCTTTTATTGAGTACCATATATATATTTTTAAATCCCTTACTGATAACAGTACCTGCTAAGGGCAATTGTAAAAGGAAACTAAAGTATATTAAACCTGCCTGAAGTCAAAATGTAATCTAACACCTGTAGTCTGCAATTTGTCATCACTTCATAGATACTTTTTCTTTTTTAATAACAGTTTTGGATTTTCCTGAGTTTTGACCTTAGGATACTGTATAATCCAAGAAAAGCAAGGAAACTAAACCACAGTCTTTAACACAGCTTTATGATGTCAAGGTGTGAAATCACCACTGTGAGAAAGAGCCCAACAAAAATACTTCATTTGGGGCTCAGACTAGTATTGCAACGTTTACCTAAATGAATACATTTTTGCAAGGGGGAAAAAAAAAAAAAAGGTAGTCTAACAACCACATTTCTTAAAGGAAAGAAATGAACACAGGTGCAAGTTGTAACTTCTGCTACAGTTTCTTGTACAGACATTCCTAGTAAACCTGTAAAGTGCCTTGGCACAGTGATTGTATCTAATTAATGCTCTTGCCAGTGTGACCCCCGGCCTGGGAGGCTGTCAGGGTGCAATCTTGTTTATTGCAGCAGTTTGTTCTGTTCTGTTCTCGCACATTTTCATACACGAAGATAAGCTGCCAAAGACCGGGGGTAATGGGTGTAAGGTTGTTTGTTTGAATAGATAATCTCCCACAGATTATTCCTGTAAAATCTGCTATGAGGGACAGACAGTACATCCTTCTAGCATAAGGTTTCTTTGAAAGGTGATGGAGGTTTTCTCAACTCTTAGCATGATAGCCAGGCACTGACAGTGCCGCCTGGGAGCTCTTGGCTTGCAAAGGTAAAGTGTTGCAAATTCCATCCGCAGGTCTCAGCAAAGTGTAGCTGAACACCTTGTTTTGGCTTGTCCCCCACCCTCTCTTTAACTTTAGCAAGTCATTGGGAAGGAGCTTTTCCAAAGGACTTGCTTGCACGGCCAAGTACATAGTGAAGCCGTTTTTGCATTGAGTCCAATTGGTGGCAAATCCTGCTCACTAGTTGTGAATACTTGTAAGGGATGTAATGGGTGGCTGGTGTTAGATGTACCAAAAAGATGTACTGAACCCATGTTTTGCAGTGTGGGCATTCTTTCTGGCCTTTATTTCGGGCTCCTTAAGCTGGCTAAAACAGTACTCTCTTTGGCATGAAAGTCTTTTGGTGTGATATAACAGTGTCATGGTTGGCTGTGAGAGTGGTGTACGTGTGGAGGGAAGATGAAAAGGTAGCCTGAAGTGCAGTGTCTGTTTCTAAAGCACAATCTCATCTTCCAAGAATTGTACATTTTTGATGTTTTTAATAGTAAGGGACACCTCATCATCTCAGCAAAACCTGTTGGAAAGGAGCTCACATGGCTAATCCTGTCTGCAAAAGGAACAAGAGAAACACAGCACGAAACAAAAGAATTTGGGGTTTCCATGTAGAAATGCAGTTCCTGTTTCTAATCTGCTGCAACGGCTGCACAGGCAACAAAACATGGCATTTCGTGGAGTGTTGTTAGCTAGTGCCTTGCTGGCAGAGGGTGCACGAGGGCATGTGCGTACCCTGCTCCAGCATCCCGTTTGGCCCCCTTTAGTGTCTCACCTTGTTCACATGTCTGGGTTGAGCTAGAAAGAGGGTGAAGATGGAAATGAACACCAGTGGGATAGTGAATCCAGCCAAAATTAAATACAGTGCAGAAAAGAGACGTTGATGATGTGATGTTTGTTCAGTTTGGTTTCACTCACTTCTTTTCTGCAGAACATGGCTGTCCCAGGCTGCTGAAGTCAGGTTTCTCCTGCAGGAATGTCCCCAGACACGGGGAGTGGATACATGCAAAGCAGTGTGGTGATCCCTTCCCCCCAATAATTCTTGGCTTTGGATTTTAGAAAGACCACAAACCCTTAGCTTATTACAAGTAATCCTGATCACTCCTGTAATGATACACTACATTATATACTCTCCTAAACTTAATCATTCAATATCTCACTTCCTTCCCTGTAGGCATGTACTATTATATTTTACACATGGCTTCCAGCTGGTTTTCATTGTGGCCTTCAAATCATATTTCAGTACAGTGTGATTTAAGACTAGTCATTTTATCTTTTAAAGTCAACTTCCATCATATTAGTTTTCTTGCAAGTTTTCTGCCAGGGCTGGTTGATTTGTTTGAAAAAATGAGTTTGTCTATGAGGTTAAAATCTACCTGAATGAAACTTCATAAAGCAACATCTTTTGTACCCGCTCTGTTCTGAAATGCTGAGAACGCAGTGATGCCTGTAGAGCTTAAAAATGAAATCTCTGGAAGGGATGGAAAAAATAAGTCCTGTGGGCATGGAAGGAAATCTATATCTTCACATTTGATTCAAAAGTAGATGGGGAGATGGTGAGGAGGGAGGGAGGGAGGGAGGGAAGGGGAAGTCAGCTCCAGATGGTGGTGGCTGTGGAGCAGGAGGCTGCCCCACCTGTGGCCATGGAGCAGTGGGGAAGGGCAAGGGAGGGCAGAAAGCAGAGGTGGGATGGCAGGAGCCCACGGAGGATTTTTCAGTGAGGGGAACAGATGGGTGAGCTGAACTTGGCAGCAGAGTGGGATGAGGGGAAGGCAGCCCTGGGGCTGCGCTGGGGAAGGCACGGAGGTGGGAGAGGTGAGTGGGAAATGGCGCAGGGGGAGCCTATGCCGGTGTGTGCCCCTTGTGAGCCCAGCGCCAGCTGGCCTTGGGAAAAGGAAAGCTGCATCTGGCCATCATTTTTGTACCTTCTCTTTGAAGTCCCACTATATGCGGGGTGCTTAGTGGTAGGTTCAGACCATAATTTGGGAGGGTTTAGCTGCACTGGAAAACGTGCTACAGCCTGTACTCTAAGCACAAAAGAATCAGTGGGGTTTCCTTTTTTTGCAGTAGAGCAGCAGAACAGCACTGACCCAAAATACAGAGTGTATGGCAGGGTGTGTACAACAGTGTGTGAAGTCGGTGGAAATTTTACCTGTGGATTTAAGAGTGTAATAATGACCCCAAAATCTGAAAAACCTGAAACCACCAAAAATGGTCAGTTTCCTTCATGGGGATGTGGCGTACAGAGCCAGACATGAAGGAAGCAAATTGACCAAATCAGTGCATTTTACAAACGTAGTTGAAAGCAAATATTTAACATAAAGGTAATATGGATTTCGTATTGTATCATGTGCCTCAACTGTTGATCTATTTTGCATAGAAAAGCATGCACTTTTGTACTAAATGGCCCATATTATTGAAAGGAAGTATAAAACTAGTCACAGCCTAGATCTGAAGGAAGGTCTGTGCATTTATACATGTGTGTGTGCATATATGGATAATGTCTTATCACTGAAATCCATTGTTAGTGCCATTAGAAATCTGGAGCAAGCCCCTAGAAGTCACTGAAAACATGAGATTTATGTGGTGCAAGAGTAGCTTTAGGGTTTTGTGTTATTTAAGAAAACAGTAAGGCAAATAAGCCACTTTTTTTTTTTTTTTTCCTCTGATTTTTTACATTGATATCCTCTGCATTATGTATTTTTCTCTTTGGAAAAGGGTAGAGAGGTCATTCCAGAAAAGGAAGGGTTAAGTAAAATTATTCTTTCCCTCCCGCTCTCGGCCCTCTTTGGTTGATTGCTTTATAGATGCTGTAGGCATCTCTTCATCTCCTTCAAATTAAACATTTTACTGCTGCTGATCCTGTATTGTTGGATTTTTTTCATCATTATATTTGATTGGAAATCTTGTAACATTTTTCAGGCTGGATCATTTCTCATGCTATTTGTCAACTGAAAAGGGGAAAAAAACGACTTTCAACTCCAACAAGAACGAACTGAGTAATTCACACTCTTTCTGGATGTGTTTCTATCTGTGTTAGCTGCTACTTGAATTCAGCTTCTGATTAGCAATGCTACATGAGGTTTTTCATATGACACTGGTTGTAAATTCACTGGCAGTTTGTGGTGTTAAATCCTTTTCTTTTTGTCTGCTCTGGGCCTTACGGTGTCAGGAGATAGGACCAGAGGGCACAACAGTGGAGATAATGTAGGTAGGGGCTGTGGTACAAATTTATGGGGCTGGGTCCTCAGCTAGTGTCAGCGAGCCCAGCTCTGCTGCTTTCAGTGCTCCCTGCTGATGCTGGTATGGATCTTACCCACCCTCATCTGTAATGCCTCTAGTTGAAAAACGTCACTCTTTCTCTTTGAAAACAATCCATGGACAAAAAAGAAATGCTCAAAGAGCAACTGAGCTATCCAGTTCATTGGAACATTATGCTCTTTTATTGCATGAGATGTAGTAAAACATAAAACAGAATACCCAGCATTTCCATTTGAGTTTCTCCTCTCGCCCGATGGAGCTTGCTTCCATTTCTTTATGCCTGGAGTGTTTATGTGCTTGGGAAGAAAGTGAACCCATGGGCACCAGAACACATCTGCAGTTCTGCTCAGCAGCATATCTTCCACAGTTGTTCAGACCTGCCTGGCGCTGCTGGCAGCACCTGCTTTTAAGTGACTGTGTGGAGCTGCCAAGAGCTGCCTCCTTGTTTGGATGCGTTCTGCCACTTTGACGAGCACTGCTCCGTGGCCACAGCAGTGGCTTGTGCTGCAGTCATCAGGATATGCAGTTGTCTCCACACACGTGCACTCTCGCCTGTACCTGCTGTTCATGGAGACACCATGTCTCTTGTACTGGTGTTGAGCATCAGCTGGAGACATTTTTTGCCTGCCAAGTGCCTCCTGCTGCCACAAGGCACAGGCAGGAGGAACGTAATCCCTTTCCTGGGCTGTGAGTCATGTTGTTTTCACAGCATCTCCTCCAGGTCCGGCTCCGCGGCCCAACTTACGCAGTGGGCAGCTGTTGGGGACTTTCATATTCTCTTCAAAAACTGTGGAGATTGCTAGTATTGTAAATTATTATGACAGCAGCGTTTGATGAAGAAAATGAATAAAAGGCTCTTCAGCACAGAGACATTTTATTTATTTGCATGTATTGACAATCTGATATTCCACAGTGAACTTCCTCTTGCATGAATAACTCTGATACAGTAGGATTTTACTAGGGGTTCAGTATGTGTGTAAAATTCAGTGCAAGGTCTCAGCAAATTTTATTTAATTTTTTTTTCTCTCCCTTTTAGAGAGCTTTAATGTAGGGCTGATTTTCTTGATGTTATGGTTTGCAGCAAAAACATTTTCTTCTTTGGGTGAAGAGCCAGAATTCCCTCTTCTTTGTGGAAGGAAATATTTATCCATATTGATTTTGTTAGCTCTGTAGCGTTGAGTTCTAATAATTATTTCCCTGCATCTGACGAAACCTCTGGGCAAATAGGGTCTTCAATCCTGTAGGGGATTTTTGCTGGTAATTTCTCTTGTATAGATTTGGTTTTAAAGAAAGCATATGTAGTTCCTCTGTATTTCTAGCAGTTCAGAGCAAGTTTTTTTTGTTGTTGTTGTTTGTTTGTTTGCTTTTTCCTGGAAAAAGGGCTGCACAAGGCCCTTTCCCAGCCATTTTAAGTGGCTGTTAGGAAGATTAAGAGCTACATATGCTTTCTTTAAACTTTCTGAAAAGGAGATACTGCTGGTGAAAATCTGTTGCAAGACTGGAAAATGTTTGCCCAGAGGCTTTCTCAGAGTGGAGGGATATAATTATTTGAACTCTTCAACTAGTGAAATTAATACAGACGTAAAAGAGGAATCTTTACAAGAGGTGCATTTAATCAAATCTGGCTTAAAAACAACAACAAACACTGAACTGTCTGTGATGTCATTCTTGATAGAAGGAACTCTTATCAAATCTCTGGACTTCTATTTATATATATATATTTTTCCATAAAACAGCTGTGATGGATTTTTAATGACAAATCATTATTCACGATAAAGTTGCACCTCACAGTCTCGCATTCGATTAGGTCTGTGTGGTACTTGGCATATTGTAGAAATGGTGTCTCTAGCCTAAAAAGACAAGAGGAAACAACAAAGGGGCAGAAGAGGAGCAAAGAGGGAGAATGACTTGTCTGAGATGGGACAACTGGCCAGTCGTGACAAAGAGACTACAACACCTTTTGACTTAATTTTGATTTTGGCTATATTTCTTTTTATTACCTACATTTTGTATTTATTACTTACTTTGTATTTGTATGTCTATTTTTGCCTACATTGTTTGTCTTTTATATTGCTTTCTCCTTTCAGTCTGTAGTTACTGGTACAGCTGTGTTAACGGTAAGAAAGCTAGTGGAAAATGATCAGTACTTTTCTTCATAAATACAAGTTAGAGTCTGTGTAAAGACCTGTACAAGTACCTCTTATCTCAAGCACCAAGGGGGTCACTGTGTACATGAAATATTTGTCTGTTTAATCTTATAGGTGCTGCACAGACAGCAGTCCCAGCCTGCAAAGGAGAATTCCCCACCTAGAGAAGAGGCACCTCCTCCACCTGCTGAGGACAGTTGTGCCAAAAAGCCAAGATCCCGTACCAAGATATCCTTGGAAGCTCTAGGTATCCTTCAAAGCTTTATCCACGATGTAGGTCTCTACCCTGATCAGGAAGCCATTCATACCCTGTCTGCTCAGCTGGATCTCCCCAAACACACCATCATCAAATTCTTCCAGAACCAACGTTACCACGTAAAGCACCATGGGAAGCTAAAAGAGCATTTGGGAACAGTGGTTGATGTGGCAGAGTACAAGGATGAGGAGCTGCTGACAGAGTCGGAGGAGAACGACAGCGAGGAGGGCTCTGAGGAGATGTACAAAGTGGAGCCTGAGGAAGAGAACCCCGACAAAAACAAGGCAGCGCCAGTGGACATCGACCAGAGATAATGTGAGATAGGAAAACAGAAAGCAATACATTGATCCAAGGATTTATTTTTTTCTCTTTTTACTTTCTGTTTGTTTCTGTTGCGCATGATCCATGTGCAAACTGAATTAATTCAGCATTGCCCAATCAGACATCACCTTGACACAGACACTTGAGTGTTACACTTCCTACATCTGACTGAAGTAATCATTGTAATCACATAGGATTATGCCTTCATTAATCTTGCACTTATGAAAGGGACATCTAGCAAGTAAATGGGAAGAAAAAGTCCTATGAAATCAATGAAGGAAAATTTACAACTTTGTGTGTATATATATATATTTACATAAAATATATATATATTAAAATTGCATGGGACGGAACTTTACAGCCTGAAAGTATAGACTGTGAAATGAGTTCTTTAAAGATGAGACTTGTTTATGTATTAAAACCACTTCACAATGAGTTGCTTTGGCTTTTTGATAAACTGCCGCCTGCTCTCAGGGTGTGGTGACTATTTTTGAATTCCTATTTATTTTCTATGTTTATCCCTGATTTTTTTTTTTATTATTATATGGCTTCCTATCTGGCAACTTGATGGATAATTTTTGAGGTATGTATTTAAAGATGTAAATCAACACTGCCAAAAAAAGAAAAGAGGAAAAATGAGAGAAAATGGAAAAACAAATCAGGGCACCTTAAAAAGAAAACTAGTAAGTTAAAGTACCTTAAACAAAATGCACACTTAAAAGGATACAGCATGTTCCATTCTCCACAGTCCTTTCCGTAGTGAACAGATGAATTTTCATGGGAGTAAGAATGACTAAAACTGTAATTCAGTGCATAGAAGACATGTCCGCTAATGAGGTTTTTATAGAAAGAGAAGAAAAATAATATGTTGAGATTTGATGTATGGAATTCATACTATGAACCACATTTTACTGTGGATTTTATTTACCTGTTCTCTGTTTCAGATCTTAAAATTTATAAGCTTCCTTCTTATTGTTGCTTTTTGTTTTTACTAAGGTGAAACACACACACACATGCAAGTGTAAAGTTACACTGGGACACGGAATACCACAATCCCAACAGTCCTGTCCAGCTAAATTGCTGAGAGATAAAGGGTTTGCATTGGTGATTTCCCATTCACCCTCTTCTCCAGCTTCCCCTGTGTTTCTGTTTTAGCTGGGCTTCCTCTGTGTCGCGCATTTGTGCCAGTGAAATGAAGTGTTTTCAGCCACAGGTCTCCCAAGCTGCAGCCCACCTCCAGCGCAGAGCACCCGAGGCATGAGTGCTTTCCGGCCTCCCTGCTGCGGGGGCATGAGGCCCTTCACACCCACTCACCCACTTGTCGAAGGGTTTTGCAGCGACCTAACTAGCAACTACGTTACATAAAGCAGAAATAATACTGACTGACTCTTCAATGGTGTGAACACTAAAGCTGCAATCTACTATAGCTTCCACCTGTTTTGAAGCCTCTTGTTGCAGGAGACACCAAGTAGTATTTACTTTTCACTTCTGTGCATTTCTAAGAAGAGACCTCACCTTCGCTACTGTTGCAGGTGGATTGATTTCAGATGCCTGTTCAAATTGCAATCGTAACTGTACCAACAAGGTTTCTACGTTGATTTTTTTTTTCCTTCACTGGGGCTTTTCATGTAACCTTGACAAAGACCTCATGCAATATCACTTTGAAAGTTGTTTTCTGTTTACTACACCAGGCAATGTAATATAACTGTTAATACTATTTATATATTTGAAAGGTATAAAAGGTAGGAGTTAAAAATGGAAAACAAACCTCTATGTGTAGATATTTACTCAGAACAGACAATATACAGGGAGAAGACGTTGCAATACAAGCTAATTCTAGCTGCTCAGTAACCTCTGGAATTTTTAAGGGATTTTTTTCAAAACTCATGTTTGAAACATAAGAGTATCTCTGCATAAATTTCATACACCTTTAGAAGATGATGGTGGGTTGCTTACTTAATACCCCTTTTGGTCTTCATCCTTTATTTCTGTAGTATGCTGCAGCTTTAATCAGAGTTTCAATGGTTGCTGCTTTATGTTTCTCTCAGAGCTACTCTTTCAAAACTGTCTTCTTATCCTGTAGCTGAAATCACTCCATACATTTGAAAGGAAACGGAATTTTGCCAAGCTATGTTAGGTTGTTCATCTGATGATGGCATCAACATTCGGTATCTTTTACACTTCAACCAAAAATTTTATTAGGTATTTTTTCAATGCTCAGTCTTGCCTTTTTATTTTAAATTTCACTGCCAATTTTGCAGTGGTTCTAAGTGAATCTGTGGGCATTTTAGCCTGTGGTCTTGCCAGAACTTTCCGAATTACAATGCATATATGTCTATTTATTCAATATCCATCATATAATATCTATTTGGAGAAAGAAACTTTTCTTGTAGTGCCTCTTAACAAAGCACAATTTTCCGCCTTTTTTTGTGAAATAAAAAAAAAAAACAAAATGTGTTTTATTGCGGTATCAACAATGTGAATAAGGATTAACATATTGTAAATGTTCTTTTTTCCATGTAAATCAACTTTATCTTTGTTATCACTAAGTGATAATTAATTTTTAACTTATGTGCATTGTTAGGCTGTTAGAATTTTTTGGTTGTTGAAATAAAACCCATTCAATAAATGACTTAATTTGTCAAGTAATTTACAGGGCTTTTTTTTTTCTGAATTCAAAAGGAATGAGGTCTGCAAAATGGGAGGGGAGAAATATTTGCATATTGGAAAAAGAGTTGATTAGAGTGCTATTATTGGAGTTTGAAAGACCTCCATTAGCCCACGTGGGTCGGCACAGTCGACAAATTCCTATCACGCAAGATCAACCTGCCATGTTACTTGCTTCTTATGTACATGTATGTACACACGCAGAGTGTCTCCTATGGGATCTGAAAGAGGGTGCGGGTGCTGTCAGCCTGTTGAAAAACATGCTCAAAACACACCCATAAAGATCCACTTCCAGTCTGCTGTCTTTTGCTGGTAGAAATTTTCTGTTTATAATTAAAAAGCCACAAATGACTGCGTGTCAGGAAACTTTTGGAGCACACATGTCCATGGTTAATGGACATAATAAAAGGCTTTATTATATTTATAGCAGGGCATCCTACTGAGTGTCTAGAGGAATGCCAGAAGGATTGATGTATCTGAGAAATGTGTGAAATGATTTTGGGGTAAATACAGATAAATGGAAAAAACTGCTCAAAATTCTTAAGCTAACAAAGTGGTGAGTGCACGGATTCAATCCTAGCAGACAGAGCATACACTGCACATCAGACTTGCGTTGTCTAGGAATTGAGGTAAAACAATTTTTAAAAGTATTTTATATTTTGCTATAGTTGCAATGCAGTTCTTCTTATAGCACATTTACATCCTATATAAAGTATCTATTTGCTCCCTTGAGAAAAAAATAATGGGGAGAGGAAGGTGTTAATAACCACATCTTTTGGTATCTGGCCACCTGCTCATCACTTGAATTAAATTTGAGATCAAATAAAATCAAGTGCCTGTCTGTCCGCTCAGGGAATGGCTCAGCACTCAGAAGCTGTGCACAACTGCATTGGGCCACATGCAGCGGCCTGGAATGCACAGCTGTTCTCCCTACATCTGAAAGGGTCTACTAAGCAGGCAGATTTAACAAAACATCTCCTTGCCAGAGATGCGGCCTGTTTGTACCAGCAAATGTCCATACTGCAGAACACTGGGAGCCTGGCACTGGTGAGCTACTTTTTGTTCTGAACTGCTGGTAAAGTCCCAGCGTGTGAGGCAGGAAGGTTAGGCTGGGTTTCCACAGGCCTCAGTGGGTGTGGGAGGTGGCAGAGAGAATGAACCAGCCTTTGAAAATGCCCGTGCCCTGGGCAGGTGCTGTGAAGATGTCGATGGGTGTTGGATTAGGTGCCCTTTTCTGCTTTCCAGTGGGGCAAGAAACAAAAGGATTAGCAGCCCTCACTTTGCTGAGAGACAAGTTTATGCATGCACTCTGTGTGTGTGTGTGTGTGTCTTTCTCTAAATATTATTTTAATTGGGGGGAAAAATCCTTTAAACATATGGGTTCTTCTTCCAAACCGTAAAAAAAATCATTTAATAGCTACTATAGCAGAAATATTTCTATTAATGCTTCTACTTCTCTATACTTTACATGCTGCTGCTCCTATCTGTTTTTCATGTTTTAGTCATCCGGACATATGTATTTCCGATTTCAAACCTGTGTGAGTGAAAAATAAACATTTTAAGATTAGTTTAAAATGTTTTTAAGATTATGAACATACTGTCTATTGCCTGAAGTTCATTGTTGCTTAGATAAAAGTAGCTGTTCAATCTCTTCCCACTTAGTAACCAATTATTTGCACTAGATTAAATGGATTAGAATCCTCCATTGATGAAATTTTGTTTCTATCCCCAACCTGTTAAACATTCAGGGATAAAAGCTAGATATGTTTGACAGTGAGCAAATGGCATCTTAAAATCATGAACGCATCATTACAAAAAAGCTCCACTTACACTATGAAGTGCAGTGATTAATTAAAGATGCAGTTTTAACTTATTTATAGCCATTAAAAAAACATACTGGTTTTAACATGAAATAACACAAGCCAAGTCATCCAGGGGAGAGATGCTGGCAGCCTGAGAGTTGGAGAGCAGGCAGTGTGACAAAGCCAACAGGGAGCAGCAAATGCAGGCCACCCTTGAAACCTCTGGGCAAGTTCAAAGGCTGGAAAGGGTGGCTCTGGTGCCCCTGTCACGTCCTTTTTGCTCACATACAGATGGCTCAGGAGTGTGAAAGCCCCATCTCACTGTGATAGCAGGAAACCAACGTGCTCACGCCTTGGCTGCAGTGCAGACAGCGGGGAGCTTGCCAACCAGAGAGTGTGCTGTGGGTGAGTCAGCCCTACCTCAGTCAAAAATATGATCTGGGTGAGGGAGCGACAGCAGCAGTTCAAACAGAGATTTGTGCTGAACACCCCCCCCCCAGCAAAAAAAAAAACAAACTGTGATTGCTGATGGACTTGCTTGACTGGTGGGTGTGGTTCACTGGAGCCAGAAGAAATAAAGGCAGTGGGAGGAAGGATAAAGCCTTACTGCTGTGCTAGACTGTGGAAGGCTGCTTTGCTGCTGAACAGCTTACCTCTGTTGGGTCCTGGTCCCCAGCCCTGTCCTCAAGGCAAGGCAAGACACATCCCCTCTGTCCCATGTTGGTTGCTCAGGCACTACATCCACTTCCTCCTAAGAGGAGTGGCATAACTTACCCTTCAGAAGGGGTCTGGTCTTGATTTGAAGACCTCAAGAGCTAGAAAATCTACTGCTGCCCTCAGTAGTCAGTTTGAATGGTGGTTTTCCTCCCTGCTAGATCTGTACCATATTCTAATAGGAATTTGGCTGGCTTTCCCTTCCAGTCTTTATTTTTTTGGTTAGGCTTTTATCTTCTGTGTAAAAGTCCTAGGTATTGAAGGGTGCTTTTTTTTTTTTCTTTTTTTTTTTCCTCTGAAGTAGCTGTTCTGATCAGATGAATTTACTGACTTGAGACCTTGGTGTTCAACTGAAGCTAGCTGTGACTATTTCAAGGAAAAATCTGCTTCTGCTAATGACAGAGTTCACCTTTCTATTCCTTTTAACAGTGTATCAAGATAATGACAGGAGGAGGGGGTCCTTTTAATAAAAAGGGTATTTGCTACTACTGAGACATTACCTATCACTGTGTGTTCTAGTTTCATTCTGCAAATATGCTACATATTTGTAGCATTTCATCTCATTAAGTCTGAGAGACAACATAATGGGGTCGAGAACTCTGATGAAATGTTCTCGGAAAGGAATTTTACTTTTGTGACCAACCTTAATCAACAGTAGTTGCACTCAGTAGCAAATTCCCACCAAATGAGATATGGGAGTGGCACAGGGTGGGTTACGATTTCTTTACCATGAGGTGAAAGTACATGCTATGCTTATCACCATCTCAGCTACGTCTCACCAGGGATGCCCAGAAGTGTCCAGCATGTGCTTCCGCTCCAGGGAAGAAGAACAAGACAGAGCAGATGGGTCTCACTGACATGAAGGGGACTCTTGCAAGTAAAGTGGGGTAGGATGGGACCAGCAAACACAGTCCTCTGCCACTGGCTTCAGCCATCAGTTTCACGAACTGAAGCAGTCTCCTCTGTTTATATTTAAAGGCTATTTTTCTCTCCTATTTGTATTTAAAGGCTGTTGCAGAATATCACTCCCTTAATGGCACTATTTTCACAAGTTATTTAGCATCATTTGTTCTGTGTCAACATTGTTCTTTCATTTAGTTTTCCACACCCAGTGTCCCCTCCTGACCTCTGGCCACCCATCACATTCATAGACAGCAACCGCATCTCCTGCGAGCCCTGCCGCACCACAGCCGTGCCTGGCTGGTTGGCACCCTCACCCAGTGCTCCTGGAGCAGCTGGCCCTAACCGCTGCCACCCTACCGCCGCAAGTCCGGCGGATCCCCGCGGCACAGCACCTGGGGAGTCACCCACCTGCGGGGCTGTCCCTCACGTCGGGATCGCCGACGGCCAAGGCAAGGCCAGACCCAGCCTGGACGGCCGGCGGTATGTCGGCGCCCTCGGCCCCTCACACCGCCCTGCCCTGCGGCTGCCGAGGCGGGCCGCGGAACAGCCAATCAGAAGCGGAGCCGGCCGAGCCCCAGCCAATGGGAGAGGCGAGAGCCGGGGTGGGGGCGAGCTCTCCGTCGAGGAGCCATGGAAGGGGGCGCTGTGGCGGCCATTTTGTCACCCCGGCGGCCATTTTAGGTCGTCGCGGTGCCGTCCGGTCACATGCGGGGCCTCCCGGCTCCCGCACTGCCCTGGCCGGCGTGAGGCGGGCACGGGTCCGCTGCTCCTGGGCAGGGCGATGGCGTACCCCGGCCCTGTCCCACCGAGCGCCCCGATGGGCCCTGGCAGCGTGCTTCAAAAGCAGAGCCCATCCCTAGAAGAAGAAGTGCTTGCAGTTGCCCCAGTAATGAATGGCTGGGACGCGATCCAGCAGGAAGGCGAGCCTGTACTCCGGCTCTTAGAAAACCTCCTTGGTACACAAGGGAGAAAACAAAATGCCCCGCATGAGTGAGGTAATGAAAGGCCACAATTATAGCTACTAGCGGGAGAAACGTGTTAATCACAGCCGACTTGGAAGGTAGTGGGAGTAACTTCTCCCTAAACGCACAGAGATGACAAAACGCGGGTTGTGCGTATACGTAGTATAGCGTGGCTGGGCAAATGGCATTGTTCAGCCCTAGGTGAGCATTGGTGCTGCCTACCCTGGCCAGGGACCATGGTTGCTCGTACATCTCTGTTTGAGGCTGGAAGTAGTTTTTTTCCAGCAGTTTCCATGCTGGAAAGTGAGTAGGATTACAACACCGGCAGCAGTAAGCACACCTGTACCAACCTGCTCAGCCCTCAGTTTTGCCCTGGCTGGGGACATTTGCCACCAAAGGGTCGTCCCACAGAGGGAAGGACAATAAGTAGGCCTCGTGCCTTAAATGTTTTCCCTTTGATCATCCCTTACCCACCTTGCTGCACCTGGGCTGCTTGGGAGTGCTCGAAAGAAGCACTTGGGGAGCGCCTGCTCTCATAACCTTGCAAGACTCACGGCGATTTGGCATGTGAAATTTTAGTGGGTGTTTTTGTTTCTTTGGGTGACTTCTGTCACTGTGTACAGTTACGAACATGACTCTGGCTTTGAAGAGACCCTTGGCTGTTCTAGTTCCT
This sequence comes from Cygnus atratus, assembly GCF_013377495.2. Lineage (NCBI taxonomy): Eukaryota > Metazoa > Chordata > Aves > Anseriformes > Anatidae > Cygnus > Cygnus atratus. Next base: position 795,818 of record NC_066367.1, read on the forward strand.
CTTGTCTCAAGGGGATTGGGATCTTTCTTGCTGTCATGTTGCCTCTAAAAATGCGTGCATGGCTGTTGGGTGAATGTTGGCTTCGTAATTGACGGACATGGTCTTGGCAATATCCTTTTTAAGCACCATTCCTTGTCATATAAATATTGTCTATCAGTGCTCATTGTCTTTATAGCAATCTTGAGCAAACAGTTTTATTTCCAATGAGGACATCACACATTGATCTAAACACTCATCTGTAGTGGATCAATTTACATTAGGAGAGCAGTATTGTAGCATTGCTGTTCATTATATTGAAAGAAGTATATGTTTAGTTACAGGCTAAAATCAATTAAACGTCCCTCTGCCTTTTGCTGTGAGAAAGTCAACAAGCCAGTCTGTCTTGGACAATTATCCATCTACAGCTCCTTAAAAAAAAGAAAGCTTCCAGCATCATCCCTGTCCTTGTATTTCTCAGTTTCTTCTTCAAGAACCTATTCTGCAATGATTTGCTTGTTTTGCAGTCTGGTAAAACACTCTCAGCTAAAATGCATATGAGAGAAATGAATGCAGTCTTGCTGCTGCTGTTTTGGAGGGATCTTTCTCAGGGCTGTACAGAATCACGCATCCAAAAGGGAAGCCTGCACGTTCACCAGAAGGCTGCCTGTTAACACGTGATGGTATACGTGGGAGATGCTGAAAAATGTAGATGATGCTGTTTGTATCTTCACGGGTGAGATCATAATCTCCAAGTGGCCCTAATTTCAGGGGAGGAGAAAAGGAGGAATTGGGAGGAGGGGAGGAATTTGTATGATGCTGTACTATTTCTTGTTATACTTTAGGAGAGAAGACTGGAAAGAGTGCTGATGTCTTTCTGACAAAGGGAACGTTGTTTCAGTTAGCGATGTAGGTGCAGAGGGAGAAGGAACCTGCAATTTCAAAAGCAAAACACATAGGGGAACTGCCGGGCAATGCAGTGGGATTTGAGGAGCAAGTTTCTTGGGGCTCTGGTGGATGGCAGATGAAAGCATCACCTGTCCCAGCCCTCTGCTGGAGGTTAGTCTCCTCTGTGTGCATGTCCCGTGCCTGCCACGTGCTGTCATGGTGGCAGGGCTGCCGAACAGCTGGGCTCTGGGTTCTGTGCCTGCAGGCAGGCTCCCACTGGCCTCTGCCTGCCGGCAGCAACCGGCAGAGCTCACAGAGCTGGGGTGAGGCTGTGGCCCTTGTGGTGGTGCCGGGCAGCCCAAGCCTTGCCACAGCCATGCAGGGTGAGTGTAAAGCAGGAATTTTTTGTCTTTTCCTTGTGCAAGCAAGAGGTAAAAGTGATCAGCAGAGGTAGGCTCTTACCTTGCGTTAAGAATCCCCTCAGGACCTGATGGGCCTGTGCTAAGGAGGGTTTGTCCAGCCTTCCTGTTTTATATACCTCTATATGTAGATCATCGTTTGGCTTGAGACTTCACCCACTCCATCTCTACCAGACAGGCCACTCCAGCCCTTGTTGTACTCTTTCATTACATGCACAAAACACTGCTGCAATGCTAATAATAATAACGAGAGGGAAGGAATAGCAGATATTACAGAGCATATTAAGAAATTGATCTTAGTTTTGCTTTTGAATAAAGAGGCAGATGTCAAACCAGCTGAAGCCATTCAGTTAATTGGTTTTTGGCTCTCCTGAGTGATTATATCTGCCCCGGTTCCACCCAGTTCAGCAGGTCTTGTGCTGGTCAATTAGCCTTTGGCATCCAGGAAAGGAAATGCTTCATTCAGTTTTTCTCAGAGCCCGTTTCTGTAGCATAAGGTGGACTGAGCAGGAGCGGTTCCCCTTGGCAGTGCAGGAACTTAGGAGTGCTCTCGGCCTCCCCCTGCCCTTGCCCTGGCACCAGAGGGCATTTTTGCCCATGCCCCAGCCCTCCGAAGAGGTGGATGCTGTTCGGGGGAAGAATCTGCCCCAGGAACTGGACCGCAGGAAGACAGCCAGAATGAGAGGGGTTTTGGAGGACTGCAGACGTTTCCTCCCGAGTGACCTTCGCTGGAGGTCTGTGTCTCCGTGGGCTGAGCACACGACGGGCTGAGCTGTGCGGCTGTTCTGGCAGCACTGATGGACGCATGGTGCTGGTCGCAGGCAGCCTGCAGGCTTGCCCAGTGCTACAGCTCTGATTCCTTCGGCGTTACCAGGGCTGAGCAGAGCTGAACAGCTGACGCCATTTAGTGGCTTTTCCTGCCGAGTGCTCGGTCCTGCCTTCACCGCTATGGCTTGCCAAAGGGCTCCAACACTTGCATTGCTGTGATGCAGACCCTGTAATAATAGTTGGTTACATTCAGCGAATTCAGTTCAGATTTTAAAACCTCATCAAATAGTTAATGACTGACTATTTCAACACAGCAGTTTCTTCAAGACTTGGGAGAGAAGAGAGAGAGGGAGATGGAAAAGTTATTCATGTCCCATCTGTCTGGAACGCTTGTCCCCTCCCTCCCTCCCACCCACTGAGTCACTTCCTCCCTTTATATCTCACTTAAAATTTTTCCTTTCCCCTTTAGCTTATGATTAACAGGCACTCACCCTCTGCAAATTGTTTTTCTTTTTTTTTTTATCCTGATGTAATGTTTGTTAAGGTTCTATGGATAAGTAGAGCATATTGTCTTGCAAATAGATGTATGGGGTGAAATGCAGTATATGCTGCATATGGCCATGTAAGTGAATGTATCAACCACTGCAACATCCCGTTGGTCCTCCAGCCTTCCCACCTGAGCCAAGGAACTCGCAATGTACTGCTATGGTGATTTTGTCCCTGTTGTTCAAAGCACAGCCATAAGGTGCACAAGGAAAGGCAAGTTGCTTGAACCATGGGGTGGAAGTGTTTTGGGGAAGCAGCACCTAGCAGGAGGGCTAGGGCAGCTGCCACCAGCCCTGAGAGGGGTTCACTCAGCTGTGCGGCCTGACCCAGGTGGGTGTGCAGGATGGGGTCGCTTGCTTAAACATCCCAAGGTATCTTGGGGAGGGGATGATGTGATGGGTCGGGCTGATCCAGCCCATCTGAGGCTGTCACACTGTTGTGCTGCCAGGGATTAAGAAGGCTCTCTGTTAATTAACAGGTAATGAAGCACTTTGGAGACAAGGAATATGTGCTCTGCAAGGCAAGAGAAAGAGCTGTTTTCCAGTGGCCTCCCAGGCCAGGAGTTGCACATCTTTTGGACACGTGCTGGCCTTGTGCAGCCTGCTGGGGAGATGGGCTGCGCAAAGCCTCCTGATGGTCTGGTGGAGAAGAACAGCTACAGGAGAGGAACAGGACAGTGGGTTCGTCCTGGAAACATCCAGATGAAGGAGGAGGAGCCTGAGTGCTTCCTGGGCAAGTGTGGGAGGTGGTGGTGGTAATAATAATGATGATGATGAGTCTGTAAGCTGTGGAGGAGGTGAAGGCTGGGAGGGGGAAACTCGAACCTCCTTGCACAGGTTATCTGAGTTACTGAGGCTTCCCAGCAAAGGGTGAGAACGTAAGGCCCTACATCAGATGTTGTGGAAACCTTGCATGTGCTCCACGTGCTTGAGCCTTTTTGCTGGTGACTTAGAGATGGCGCATTCTGGGATGTTGGGTCAACAACACTCCAAAAAATTAATTTCACTTTGTTTTAACGCCAAACACTTGAGCAGTTCTATGTGACTGGGGTAATTTCCATCCCAGAGAAACACCAGCAACGAGTGTTCATTTATAGTTGCTGCCCTTCTTTGTAATCCCCTTTTGTAACAAGATCCCCCTAGCTTTTCTGGTTCCAGGCAGTTGGCCATAAACTAATGGGTGATGCAGTAACCTGGGTAGTACATCCACAGTGGGATATGCTGAAGACTGGGGCACAGATGTGTTACAGAACCTCTGCAGAGAGCCAGATTGGCTCCCAATGGAGGTTTTAGCTGTGTTCAGAGCAGCAGCCATGGACTGACCCACATCAGCCTCCCAGTTCCAGAAGCTTGCTGCAGGGGTGCCTGAGCAGCCTCTGCACTGGTGCTGGTCCATCAGTGCCCTTTTGGCTCTGACTGTTTCCTGGCAAGTAGCTGTCCTGCTCCCAGACCCGTGCATTACACAGAGCTGGGACAAGGCTTTGGAGTCCCAGCCTGGCTGGTCTGGCTGGCCTCTGGGCGTTTGGCAGCAGTGTCCTCATCCTACACACGTGGATGGTGATGCAGGTGGGCTGACAGGAGGGCAGGGCAGGCCTGTATTTGCTGTAACTTCACCAGTCAGGGTCCTGTGTCTGCAAAAAGCCCAGCAGCTTCTCTTGAAGAAAGAGAGGAATATGCAGACCTCCTGGTAACAAGAGACAAAACTGAAAGTTTAAACCTTTTCATTTTTGTGACACCTAGCAGGAGATTGCTACGTGGCCAGACACTAGCGTCCCATTGAGTTACAGGAGAGCTGATGGACAGGAGAAGTTACAGGAGACAGGATGGAGTCCTGTGTTACTGGAAGTTGAGCAAGCACTAGTGCTGATGTTTCTGGGTGTTTTTTTAAAAGAAAAGTTTGTTAGTTTGTTCTCCCATGCCTTCACTGTGATGGGTAGCTATGCATTCTTTAGAGATTTCCTCTTTCAGCTTATTTTTGGAAACAATTTTACACGCATGCAGGGACAGTATAGCTGCCCTTGTATTATGTGTGACAGCTAATGAAATTAGTATTTCATTTGCTCCGGGCAACGTTTGGAAATAACACAATAGCTTCAGTTGTTTATTTCTCTGAGAGATGTTAATGATTAACTCTGAAAAGAAAAGTAATTCTTCTACCTGTACTACATAAACTTTCATAACTCTGTGCAATAGGAGGATATCTTTAGGTAATATATGGCTTGCAAAAAGCTAAGCTCTGTAACATTACTGTGCAGATAGATTTGGCTGCTGGAAAACTACTTCAGCCTAAGATTTTAGTGCTGCCAGCTGGCAGAAATGATCATATATGTAAAACTTTAAGCTGAGCCAGAAAAACCTGAGTTCAAATCTCTTGCCAGGGATTGTAGGATAGAATGATTAACCTGATTTTATATTTTTGGATAACTATCAAGTGCCCGAATATTTATAGTAATAAATGTCTTCCATATGTGCTGATATTGCATCCATGGAGTGTGATAGCATGATAAAGTTATTGTCTTACTTGAAGACACAAATTATAACTAATCCTATAGGCACATGAATCAGTGGCCCAATTTCTGCCAGCTTCTGTGAGGTACATCTGACTTTACTCATGTGAGTAATGCAGGTCAGCAGAGAGCTAAAGGCAAAATTCAGATAGTGCTGGGGATCCTGAGCTCTGTTTTCAGAAGCGATAGTACAATGTGCTTGGTATTTAAGCACTTAAGCTGGTAAAGTGCCCACCTGCAGCTTTACACCTTTTCACAGTTACTAGTAGGTGCCTGAATGCATCTTTAAGCATCAAGATGCCACTGAAAATACAGCGTCTAAGCTACAAGCCTGTGGTTCGTGTCACATAGCCCTGTGAACCTCTAAGTCAAAATTGGCAGGGGACTCTTAGGTTCGTAAATCTATTTGGTGTCTGCTAGACTGGTGCAATAACCATGCTTAGAGCAATGCTTGTGCCAGTTGGGCTGACTCAGTGTGGTACTGAGGAGGCTCAGCTCCTGCAGCATTAGTGCTTCTTTAGGGATGTGATGGCTTACCGGGTCAGGCTTTTAAACACACCTTCATGCAATAAAACTTCTTCAGTGCGTGATCATAGAGCTACTCTACAGTTGGTTACAAAAAGCAACAGAGGAACTGTGTGAAGGTTATAATGTTGTAGTACGAAGGCTGTAAAAACGGAGAAAAAGGGACTAAACCAATGTTCCAGTAGTTTTCTCTTCCCTTGAAATAGAGGTAAGCCCGCCCAGACGTCTTCCTTTTAAATACTGACTACTGCATCTGTTTTAAACCAAAAATAATACCTTTTGATTGGAAATGTTTCAATAACATTATTTGTGCACTTTATTGAGGCAGAGGTTGCAATTATTAGAGTCACCAGGAATTTCAAACATTTAAACGTAGCCTTTATTTCTCCAGAGTAAACCACATCCCTGTGCAATTATTTTTCTATCTAAATGCTTTTAAACCAAGTCCTAAACCAGATCTGACGTTTGTTGCTGGTGGTCCCCCTTACAAATCAGCCCTTGAAATGATCCTGCGGGGCTAGACAAATGCCAAAGAGGTTGGGCTGGTCCCGGGGGCTGCTGAGAAAGGCAGAGCCCATCGGAGTGCAGCGTACAGCCCTGGGTGGCTCCCGTGGCTCTGAGCTGGTTGCTGTCAGTCTGGTCAGGTACTGTAGTCTGGGCCTTGCAGACTTTAATAGAATAAAGAGAAGGATTTGTCTGGTCATGGAAACCACTTCTTCGGCCCCGTGATCTCTTTATGGCTTTTCTCTCAGCTGGCCTCTCACCAGGAAGCAAACAACTGCATCTGTGGCAGGGAAGGGACTTGTCTCAACAGCCAGAATGCTCCCCAAGCATGCTCTCAATGTTGACCCTTAATCTTGTCAGCAAACATTTTTTGAAACTTTAGTTAAAAACCTGAGAATGCTGAAGGGCCATTTCCTTTGTTTTCTGGCTTCTCTACAGCCTCTGCTGTCAGCACAGGGGCTAGGCATTTAAGCACTTTAAGTTTCAGTTTCTCGACACTTCTTTCTGCACAACATAAATAAGAACTTGGGCCTAAAAGTTCTTTAAAATTCTGTCATCAATCAGAACAACAAACCTTGAAGCTGAAGGAAAGCTTTAAACTTAGTTTGGGATGTAGAGAGGTTAGAGCTTGCTTAGGAGGCAGCAGTAGTAAAAGAGGGATCCTCATCACCTGACAAAGCAGGTTTTGACACCTGCCTATTTGCATCCCTAGCAAATGCTGACTGGCTTGGAGGGAACAGGATTAGGCTCATGGTAGAGCATGAAGATGTCAGACCCATAGCAGTTCTCCACGGTTTTGGCTTTTGTGACCCTATCTGAAGCATGTGTGCCCCCTCCTTTTCCCCAGGGTAGCAGAACGTTGATTGCCCCCACCCCTGAAACCTGAACAGTTCTCAGGAGAAACGTTGATCTTGCTTATTCCTGTGAGGATGGTGAGCCTGCGGTAATGAAGGAGCAGAGCAAAATGCGTAACTCTTTAAAAAATAAAATAAAAAAATAAAAACAACAAAAAAGCCACTAGGTCTCAAACAATTGCTCATCTGAGGGCAAGCAGGTTCCTGGCAAGAGTGTGTATGTACATGAATGTACTTTGAGGTTTTTGTCTGTATAGCAGACCGGGTCTTGAGTGCACTGTCAATTAAGGGCAGCAATTCAAAGTGATTCACAGCAGATTACGCCAGCCTGTCTCTTGATGGAGCACACTCTGGTGCTGTGCCTGCAGGTGCTGCGCAGACTGCCAAGCCTGGAGCTAGCCTGCAGTTATGCTGTCAGCCTCGCTTAGATCTAATGCTTTATGACAACTGTCTACCTGTAATGTGATAATGGGCTGAAAACCTCTGCAAAATTGATCGAGTTTCTTGAAGGAAGGAGAAACTCCTAATGTGGCAGGCCTGACTCTTTCTTCCTCAAGGTCCCTATGAGCTGAAAGGATTTCTTTGCAGCTGGGAGGCCTGATTCTCCTTCTGCCTCTGATGGGAGGGGTGCTTGTGTTGGTCTGTGAAGCTACTGGCCTCCTGCTTTCTCCAAGTGCAGGAAGGATCGACCTGTTGCATTTTTAGGCACTTCAAATCTGCAGTTAACTCTGAAATCTAGGATAATCTTGGCTTCTACCTCTTAGAGCTTCCAGTGTTTTTTTTTTTTTCCCTGTACTTTTGATGGTCTGGATAAAATCATCTTCTGCCTTCGAGGTGTTTCCAGAGTTTATACAGTAACTTGGTTATGTTTAATCCCTAAAATATGAGTCATTGGCTAGAATGAGTAGCAGGTAGTGTTCTAAAACAGATAATACTTGACACTGTGTAACACAGCCTGTATTAAAGGGGCCAGATTCCTACCTGCCTTTTAGTGGTGTGATCCAGGAGTAACTTCAGTGACTTTGTGCTACATCAGTGTGCAGTGAGAGTTGGATCTAAAACATCCTAACATAGCTTAAAGTCCTCCAAATTTGTTATCCAGGTAAAAGAACAAGAACACTGCAACTGGGAAGGTTGGGATGGTCCCAACCATCCCAATGGACAGATGGTCCCCATGCCGTGGGGAGGCCCAGCCATGTTCCCCTGCACTACAGGCCCTCCTCCCCACAGCTCCTACTGCAGTTGGTGCCACAGTGTCGGCACCATCGTGGTCTGGTTGCTGGCACAGGACCTGATGACAACCCAAACCTTGTTTCACAGCCAAAGTGTTGTCATTATGGCTGGTGTAAGCAGTCACAGCCTGTTCTGTTCTGGCTGCTCTGCATCCATCCCAGCTCAACCAGGCCCGGGGCTGGCATGAGGTGTTGGCAGGGCAGGTGCTGCAATGTGGACAGCAGGACAGCTGTGGTCTGCTGATGGCTGTGTGGAAGACCTGTGGCTGTGTGGGAGACCTGGCCAGCACAGGTGGGCTGTGGACAAGCACCAGGCCCTGCGGGGTGCCCTTCCATGCAGGAGCAGTGAGTTGGATCCTCAGGTGAGCTCTCTGGTGTGAGTGGTCCAGCCCTATCCTCGTGTATGCTTCTGGGAAGCCAGGACCAGGCTGTGGGGCTGTGGACTGTGCTCTCGAGATCAGAGTCCCCTCCAGGGAAAACAGGGATGTTTACACAGAGCAAGACTATCTTAACGGCCATGTGATAATTGTTAAGAGGCCTGAGGCTGCAGCATAAGCCCTTCCCTACCACCTTCTCATCCTCTGGAGCACAGGCCCCTGTGTTAGCTCTGACCCCCATGCCATTCACTGTCACATCTGTGGGCTTATCTTGCTCCTTAAAGAGCCCATAAACCCATTAGGTCTGGGTAAATAATCCCTGGGCTGTCTTTAGAATAATTAAAACCAAAAGGCAAACAGTTACTCTGGACTATCAGCAGCCTATCAACAAAACTTGTGTCTTGAAATGTGTGTTCAATTTCTGTTATTAAAAGGCACAGAGCCATATGTGAAACATTATCATGCATCTTTGTGAAATTAGCAGAACTATTTGAACAACCATTTTGTCTCTATCAAAACAGAGCCTTGTTATTATTATTTTTTCATACTGTGTAGGAAGGTGAGAGAGCCTTTTGGAGAGCAGGAGGGCTGCAGCAGAGAAACAGACTTCTGTCGGCCTTGGCTGTGTCTGTTCGCTGTGGAGAGGTGGGCTCTGTCTGAGATGCCCAGGCAGTGCTGGTCATAAACTGGCAAACGGGGGGAAGAGCAAGATGAAGAGACATATGCTGCTTTTAATCTTGAGATCCAGGAGACTACTTGGGTTTCCTTTAACTCCTTAATTGCTCTACTTTGAGTGAGGCTTTCACAGGACTTACCAAACTCAATTCCCATTAAAGTCAAGGGAAGTCTCACTACTGAATCAGTGGGACAAGAAGAAAAGCCAATGCTAAGTGTGCTTTGAAATTCCCACCACTTATGGTTAGGAGCATATGTTAAAAAAGTGATGTTGCTTCTGACTCCGTATGAACTTTGGGGACCGGGGAGTTGGACTCAGTGATCCTTGTGGGTCCCTTCCAACCCAGGATATTCTATGAACCTTCAAAATAGCATTAGACCTCTTTTTAAATAAGTAAACCTACCCCTTAGTTTCTTGAACTAGCCCTCTGAAAATGACACCAAAGCCACTTGAGGGCGAGGTTTTCTGAAGGAAGGGGAAGAAGGAAGAGGAGCTGCTTCTGATAAGGAGTGACCAATAACTGTGGGCAAGGTCAACATGTAGCCTGCAGCAGGGTTGGAGGGAAAACAAGGTGTGAAGTGTTTTGTCCTTTAATGGACACTTAAAAAATAAATAAAGGAAGAGAAAATAATTACTGAGCTGTTTGGAAATGCATTTGTCAACTGACACTAGCATACCAGCCTGTCCTGCGGAGTAAATGCCTTTAGTGCTGGCTTTGCATGGCATGCAGTGGATTTATAGCTTTAATGGTCATAGTTGGATTCTCTTTTGAATAGGCATTTCTGGTTTCAAGGGTGTTGAAGACGAACAAGATCATGTTTGGAGACAACGATTGTTAAAGAAAATGCCAGTGCTTCTTGCCAGGCCTAGTTATCAGCCAAATGGATTGAGATAAGGCAAACAAAACTGAAGAATAAATATGAAATCAGTTGATTTAGTCTGCTTAGTTAAGTTGAACAACAACATCCCGTGATTTTCAGCAAATATAAAAAAACAAAGAGAGTCAACCCTACACTTACAACCCACTTGAGGTTTTCACGCTGACAACCTAGTCGCTAAGTATAAATGGTCCTCCCACTACTGGTTTGTCTGAGTCTCGGGTTATATTCTGGGATATGACTGCATCATTAGCCCTTTGACCTTAACTCATTTTTTTTTTTTAACTGAACAACTACATTAGAACTTTTTTTGCTGTGCCAAGTATTTCTGCTAGAAAATATTTTGGAGGACTCATGTAATAACAAACATGTGAAGAATTTCTGATATGAAAGTCTTGCTTATATTCATTTCTTAGCTCCAGAGTGAGATTAGCTTTGTTCAACAACTGCTTAAAATCTAAACCCATATGTCTCCAAATGTACAGTGCTCAGAACTATGGGCTCTTAGCACATCTGCCATAAAAGCACTAGTTTTAGAAATAGTGATGTTCGATGTGACCCCTGATTATCCAGACTCAGCTCCCTTCATTATTAATATAGAGTAGTGGCTTTTATCCTCTTTCTGCAGAGCTGTGGATCCCAACTGAAATTTGGCATGTTTTGCTTTTCTGAGAGGATCTTTAGTGGTTCCTTTTAGAAGCAGCTCACAAGTACCTATGGTTGTGTGGACCAGAGCTGAAAACCAAGAATGGGGAGAAACTTCAGACCTAGATATTCAGCTATATTTGTGTATCAGCAGCTGTTATATATAATTTTCACTAGTAAATAAATGTATAGTCATTGTTTTGTGCAGCAGGATTCAGTCGCTATTCCTCTGATATGTTATGCGATGCAAATGTAGAGAATTTAGGAGTCCTGCTATTTGGAAAATGAACTGAAGAAAAAATGCTTTCAGAGACCCTTTCTGAGTCCGTAGCAAATAGCACTTGGAGCTTATATGAGCTAATAATCCAGTAAACGGCAAACACCTTTCTAAACATGATAAATTACCACTGTTAGCTAAAGGTAGACATGTTTTGGGGTGAGAGAGAGCAATAAACAGCCCGAAAGCTGTTCCTCTGTGTTAGCTCTGGAGGCTCAGCAGCCATTAAAAGGGACTTTTGCACATTCCCTTGTAGGAAATCAAGCTAACTTGCAAAACATAGCTACCTTGTTGGCCTTGCAGAAAGATATTTGTGGCCAGTGCTAGCAGCACTGCCGTGTTAGAACTGGGGAAAGGGCCCCACCTCCCAGGGCCAGTGCTGCTGCACCGCCAGCCTGGCATTGCCCCTTCTTGCCACCCTCCTGAAGGTGCTGTGGCAAGAAGTGTGTTCTGGTTTCCACTGTGCAGGGCTCGGCTTGAATTGTATGGCAGTCAGTGTACAAACGTTTTTCTGGGGACATGGGCTGGGAAGGGGCCCTTCTGGGTCTCAGCTCCAGCACCCCGAATGCAGGTGCTGTGGACATCATGATTATCTGTGGTGTGGTAATACTACCAGGATGGGTGCACTCGCTCAGCTTGCCTGGACATGATGATAATTGCCCTGGCTGTTCCTTAACATGGGGATCTAGGAGGAGCAACAACTTCATCAGTATTGGACTTATTAAGTCCCTGAAATATAATAAAATACCATTTCCGAGACCTGGGGGTGAGGTGTAGAAACCTCTCCAGCAGGGACAAAGTTGATAGTCAGAGTCTGATAAGCTGCAGTTTGGCTCTGATTGTGGTGGAGATAACAGTCTGGAAGACTGCCCAGCACGCTGTTGCAAGAGCCCTGTAATTAGCACGTGACCGCTAGTGCTGGTAGATCACAGGGTAATAAGAACGTGACCAACCTCATCTCTTCTCAGTTGTTGCAGGCCCTTGGTCTCTAGCTCTTTATGAAGCTGTGGGTAGCCCTTTAATTAAAGCTACCAATTATGCACTTGATGGAGATCCTGTAGGCCAGCAAGCTGTAATGTTAAATGCCAATTGATTAGGGAATGAATGTCTCTGCAACTTTGCAGCCCTGTGATCCACCCCATATCAATATTGTAGTTGGATGTCTTTTGAAATTGTATATAATCAGTGTCTTATTAAATCTACAGCATCCCTGTTAAATTACGTGCTGCGTGTAATGGTTTCTAGAGAGCTGAATCTCAATGTAAGCGCTGTGTGTAGGGAAGCAGAGGCGATTTTTGGTGTTAGCCCCAGCAAAGGGAAGGAACGGCTAAACTGAACCCCTCTGGGGACAACTCCGGGGGCTGACAAGCCCGTTGAGATGCTCCAGCTGGGACAGCTCAGCTACAGCAGGCCTGTACCGAGGAGGGGTGAGTAGGCAGGGACGTTGTGGGTGCTTAAGATGGGGACTGTGCTAGATGAGGCAAGTGTGCACCCAGAGCCAGGTGCTGCCCCTCGCATGCTGCAGAGCCCGTGTTCCAGGCAGGCTTTTGTAAGTGTTACAGGTGGCATAATTGTTTGTTTTTTGAAGCATATGTATATCTTATTCTATTAAAGATTATTTGAGATATAAAATTAAAATTCTTCAGTAAAAAAAAAAAATGTATGTTTGGGATTTTTCTTTTATTATAGAAGTTGGTGCTTTATGTCTTCCAAAATAGTCATTTTAAAAACTTTCAAAACTGTTAAACTTCCTCTCCCCTTAGTTGTTTTTGTTTTGTTGTTTTTTTTTTTTCTGACAAACCTTAAAAATTACTCTTTTTCAATTGGCAAAAAAAAAAAAAGTGACATATTGAAGAAATTGGAAAAATAAAATCCTATTAAAAATTCCTAGGAGGAGAAACCATGATCACCATGAGACTGTGTCAGTGATGACACTGGGACAAAATTTGGCATAGAGGAGTACAGGGTACATAAGCTGTGAATCTAACCAGTCTGTTGCTGCTGCAGTCCTTTCCCTGATGTGTCTAGACCTTGAAGGACGTGAACTGAAGGTTGTATGAAGAGTGTTGTGTCTAGTGTCTACAAAGGGAACTAATTTTCATAAGTTTGCTTCAGCACTTTTAAAGATTCTTTGGTTTTGCAATATCCTGTGGCAATGATTTCCACAGTCTAATTGAGATTGTTTAGTTTACATGCACCAATTCTTGATTAGATTAGAAGAGGCTCTGTCAGATTTATCCATACATACCGTAGCTACATACCAATGTCTTCCAAGGGAATTAATAATAAGTTTAAAAAGGCCTGCTTTGGAAACAGCATTGTGATTATTTATTTATCTTTAACAATGCTCTTTTAATGCCATTCAGACTCATCTTCCTCTCCGAGCTCCCTGCTGAGGTGCATGCTGTAAGTCTGCAGAGGCAGCTCCTCCTTTTCACAGACAAGCTTTGCTGTGGCTGCCTCCCTGTCCCTCCGGCACAGCCCCTCACCATACCATCAGCTCTGGGGTCACTGCTGTGCCCTCCACTGCCACTCTTGCATGCCCTGCTGGCAGCCGAGCTGCTGGGGCTTGGCAGAGTGGGACCACCTGGGCCCACCTTGCCATCTGGGAGCTGGGGGACTGCAGAGCCCCCTGCTCCTGCAAGCTGGCACCAGCATCCCCTGGGAAGATGGAGACAGCAGAGGTGAGTTTCCTGGAGTGACTGGTGCTTTCTGTTCGTACCAGCGCTCAGCTTTGGCACAGCAGCCTGTTTGCTGACCTGTTGTGCTGGTGAAGCTCTCTGATGGGAGAGCACACAGTTGTGAAAAGCTTGGCTTCTCTATGCTTTTCTTCATGCATGCTAGGTACAGTACAGGTGACCTGTGGCCAAGCTGGGAGCCTGGCGTTTGAACAGATGCCCAGGGCAGCTAGCTGGAGCTAGCTGCAAGCAGGCACTAGCCCTGGGAGCAGCTGAGCTGTCTTAGTTCTGTGTAGACCACTAATTAGCCTGGGCAGAGAGCCCTGCTGGTGTGGCAGTGCTGCTTCAGGTCCCTAGTGATCCTGGGTATCTGCCCCAAGTTGAATTGCCTGTTGTAGACATTCCCTGTCTTTGCCAACTGCAACTTGGCAGTGGAGAATCAGGCCTAGAAGTGTTCTGTATTCCTGTGATATGGGTAGTTGTGTGTCAGGGGGTGCTCAGTTGCACTTGCCATTTGTAAGACAGTTACCTGTAAGTAAAATGCATGGCAGCTTTCTGTGCTCTTCCTACCACAGGAAAGGTTTCAGGTTCTTCTGGCCAAACCTCAGGGCGAGGCAGGAGAGCTCCAGTAATGTTGCAGCTGTATCAATTCACCTAATTTAAAATGTAGTGCAAATATGTTACTGATTTAGAAAGAAAAGATGTGTCTAGAAATTATCTCTTCATTTGTGTTTATTAGAAAATTATGTAAAAAATACATGCTCAATTGCTGCTGAATTGCTGTAATTTATTACATTATACTTTGAACAACTGATTAAAATGCATGTGTATTACAGCTGGACCTGGACTAAACTTCATGTCTGAGGGTGCCTGTGTTCTGCAGGAGTTGAGGTACAAATCTGAGGTCTGCTTTTGGCATTTAAATGCTTTGGATTAAAAAGCTCCTTTCAAAGAATTTGGACCCAAGCAGAGGAGCTGAGACATTCACCCCAGCACTTGTAAGTCAACACTCTCAGAAGTGTGCTGGCAGGAGTTCTGCTTTCTCACTGCTACTCACACCTAGACTTTTTTGTAGCTGTGTTCATAGTTCTTTCATTCATTCAAAGGTATTTCACCCGCTGTTAATAAAAGAACCGTATCTCTGCTGAAGTATTAGCCAGAATGAATTCCCTCCTTCTATGCTTGTTTGGGGATTTGATTTTTTCCTGTTCTTTTAACATAGGCTTAAATCTTAGGGACTGAGCACATGGGAAACTCACCAGGAGAAAAACTAATGTGCAGATTGTACTAAACTGTAATCTTACTCTTACTCCTGAAGACCTATATTAAGCTGTGAATCTAAAGTCATAGCTGTTCCCTAGTTAGTTCAGCAAAAAGCTTCCACTGAGCCAGGGAAGCAGCTCCCCTTGCTCAGAGCAGGGTGCTCCCCATCGGCTGCAGCATGTTTTACAGGCAGGCATGCTGGCTGGGGGCCACATCTGCAGTTCAGGTGTAGCAGCATTCGACTCCTACAGCCTGTCTGCTTTGGGGAGAGGATGTGGGAAGTCAGCGCAGCCTGAGGAGATGGATAAAAGGCTAGTAAAAAAGAGAAGAGCGTTTGGTGAGGTCCCATCTACAACTCTGTGTCTGGCATGCTGATACAGTCTAGCCCTGTATGTGGATGACAGATCTACCCCAGTGCTCCCTCCAGCACAAGGACTCCAGAGTTGTGCTGCAAATCCTCCTGCTGGGTGCCTGGCTGCCTATGTGGGCCCTGGGGCTGCTGGTGAGAAAAGATGTTTCAGTTATGAAGGCAAGTCCTCCCTCCTGTGTCAAGGGTCCTAGTGCATCCCTAGAAGGCATCACCAGCTGGGTAGATGGGGGGAGAGCAGTGGATGTCATCTACCTTGACTTTAGCAAGGCTTTCGATACTGTCTCCCACAACATCCTGCTAGCAAAGCTGAGAAGGTGTGGGATAGAGGAGTGGACAGTAAGGTGGGTTGAGAACTGGATGACTGGCCGAGCTCAGAGGGTGGTGATCGGCGGCGCAGAGTCCGGCTGGAGACCTGTGACTAGCGGCGTTCCCCAGGGGTCGGTGCTGGGTCTGGTCTTGTTCAACATCTTCGTCCACGACCTTCCTGCACCTGGGAAGGAACAACCAGATGTGTCAGTACAGGCTGGGGGACGACCTGCTGGAGAGGAGCTCTGAGGAGAAGGACCTGGGGGTCCTGGTAGATGACAGGTTGACCATGAGCCAGCAGCGTGCCTTGGTGGCCAAGAGGGCCAGTGGGGTCCTGGTGTGCATTAAAAGGAGCGTGGCCAGCAGGTCAAGGGAGGTGATCCTCCCCCTCTACTCCACCCTGGTCAGGCCTCACTTGGAGTACTGTGTCCAGTTCTGGGCTTCCCGGTACAAAAAAGACAGGGAACTCCTGGAAAGAGTCCAGCGAAGGGCCACAAAGATGATACGGGGCCTGGAGCATCTTCCCTGTGAGGAAAGGCTGAGAGACCTGGGTCTGTTCAGCCTGGAGAAAAGAAGACTGAGAGGGGATCTCATCAATGTTTATAAATACCTGAGGTGTGGGAGACAGAGGGATTGGGCCAACCTCTTTTCAGTGGTTTGTGGGGACAGGACAAGGGGTAATGGCCACAAGATGGAGCACAGGAAGTTCTGCACCAGCATGCGAAAGAACTTCTTCACGGTGAGGGTGACGGAGCACTGGAACAGGCTGCCCAGGGAGGTTGTGGAGTCTTCTTCTCTGGAGATATTCAGGGCCCGTCTGGACGCCTATCTGGGCAGCCTGCTCTAAGGAACCTGTTTTGACAGGGGGGTTGGACCCGATGATCTCTCGAGGTCCCTTCCAACCCCTACAATTCTGTGATTCTGTGTTTCTGTGAAGCCTGAGCTGTGGTCTCCTTTAGGAATCTTTTACAAAATCCCTGCTTCAAACTCTTTTAGAATTTTCTGCTGCCCACATCCTGTGCAGAGAAAGGGGAGGTTGTTATTTCAGTAGTCTTATTATTAGTCTAATTAGTATTATTGTGTAGTTTTAGAGTTGCCCATTGTCCATGGGGTGCATGCATCTATTGGGATGCCTGTGCTGTAGCACTTAGCAAGTCATAGCCATTTCACTATGTCCAAGTGCTCTGTGGCACATTGCGTCCACCAGACATCGCCACAAGCTGCCTTGAGAGAGATTGCCCAAAGTGCCAGCTCACACAGCCAAATTCATTGGGAATTCAAGGCTTGCAGGTACTGTTTTCTTCAGTTCATGGACAGTTTGTGAGGGACCAGCCCTGCTCCTGGTCAGGTTCACAGGCCCGGAGAGGTGGGGGGAGTGGCCTTGCCCCTCAGCTTCATGCTCCGCTTGGCCTCAGATCCCCCATTTAGCAGAATAGGTACTTTTAATGGGATTTAAAATTGTGGGTCACAAATGACTTGCCAGGTGATTTGCTCGTATTAAGTTGCACTTTAGACTTTCATTCTCAAAGGTGAACATTGGCTTATTTACAGTCCTCTAAGGGAGAAAAACAGAATTTAATAGAACTTGCTAAATAGAGCAAATGAGGCTGCAGTACACATCTCTGTTATATATTAATCTGGTGTTATTAAGTGTTAACTTAACAATGTGTTGTATGGACAGCTAAAAGGGGCCAGGAAAAGTCTGAGCGTCAAGCATGTAAACAGCTAGTTCTTTTTATTGGAATCATTAACTGCACTCCAGCTAAATCCTTTGTTTTCCTGGCTGGTTTAAATTAAACTAGCAAAATTGTCTTTAAAAAAAAAAAAAAGTGTTGCTTTTAGTATGTATCAGAAGGTTCAACAGCATAATTTGATTCTATGTCTATTTAAAAGATTTTGTAATTTTTTAAAATTTGATTTACTCAAATTTCCTTTGGTACAAAGCTGGGATTGTCTAGGGCCAGTTCAGGGAAGCATGTTTAACACATCCTTTTTGGGGACACTCCTAATGCAGTCCATTGGTACATGGTAATTTTAAGCACAAGCACAAGCACAGGAACTGGGGATGTCCTCCTGAGCCAGGTCCTGTGATGCTCACCACAGGGCCAGGCCGCACGTGTGTTGGGGTTCCCCTGTTCCTGCCTCAGTGCTGGAGCCAGGCTGGGCGTGCCGAGAGCCTGGGAAGAAGTAATAAAACCTGAGCTCGGCTCCCTGGTGCCAGCTTCATTGAGCCTTTGACTCCTGTGCACGCTTTTGGTCCTGCAGAGCGTTGTAGCCAGAACCGGGCGAGCCCCCTGTGGCTTTCGCTCCAGGCCGGGCGCAGGGTGGTTACCGCCTAGGCCTGCCCCAAGCACAGCGTGTCGTGGCTTCCTGGTCAGTCAAGGAGGTCACCTCGGGAGCTCTAAACTTTCAGCTCGGGCTTTAGTTTGTTTCGAAAAGCCTCTTTCAATCCCAAGTGGGATGTTTGATTTAAACTCAGGCAGTGCTGTGGTCTCTCTCCGCCAGCTGGTGCTCCCTGATGAGCATGGGGCCTGGCCAGCCCCAGGGCTACTGTAAATTGTTGCCCTTCTCCATCCAGGCCACTTGCCTGTGGGCTGCCAGGTGCTTTCAGCTGACTGCCAGACTTGCCTAGGCCCTGCAGCACGCAGAAGGCCTGAGTGAAGCTTAGTGCTGATGGTGGGATTGCAGGATCAATCCCTCACCTGCTTCACCTGGCTTCAGCAGTAGCCGCACAGGTGAGCCCTGCCGGCTGCTGGGCTGTGCCCAGGGCTCTGTTCTCCCTACGTGCTCACGTTGTGCTCAGCTACTTGCTCCTGGTTTTCTTCTTGCTCCATCCTTCCCTTCTCCTACGCGCGACCTGGCCGTTGCTGCTTTCCCAGGGTGCAGATGGGGCCGCTCGATTGCCTACATTTGTGGAAGGATCTAATTTAAAAACACACGTTTGTCTCTTATATAAATGTGTTTATATTGTACGTAAGTACTTTTACGTTAAAATTGGATCAAGTCATCCTGAGCCCCAGGAGGGCTCTAGCACCTGATGGGCAGGCAGGACATGCTGTTGGATCCCACTGGCTGGGGTTACGATAGACACTCGCAACCGGAATGTTTTGCTGGCTGGGCAGTAACGTACGTCTGAGACCTTGGCAGGGTCCTGTACAGCTCTTTTTTGGTTTGGTTTTGTTTTAAATGTAGGTGGGCCTGGTGAGGCACCTCTCAGAACTGGTAAAAACTCAGGAAGTAATTTGTACAGGTGACCAGAGAAGCTCAGAGCCTTGTTGTGGTGGGAGTTTTGAAAGGCTGATCGTACGAGAGGTGGCTTGTATGCCTCTTCTGGATGCACTGGTGTGAGTTACCTGTCAGGGTCACTGCTCCCCTGAATGCTCTTACGGCAGCCGCTCCTGCGTGCCCTCCTTAAGCAGCTGCTGAGGGGGAGTAGAAAGGGCAGTGGTGGGCAGCAGGAGGCAGAGAGCGAGCAATTACCCTCCCTCACTGGGAGAGGAAATTTGAACAAGACCTAAAATCAAATAATCTTAATGGTTGCAGGTGGGGGAAAGACAATATAGAAGAAAACGTCCCTGTCCTTCCCTCACCTTTCTGGGAATACTTCAAAAGGAATGAAATGGGCAATCAGTAAATGATTCGACAAAATGCATTCCTGATTTATCAGCAAAGTAAAATGAAATTACCCAAACAATTTAGAGATTAGGAGCATTGCAGAGGTCTAACTCTTCCTTGAGGGAGGTACACCCACAGTTTGTATTTACCAGAGCACTAAAATACAATTTGTCTCAGTCAGAGATGGTAGGACTTTGCAGGCAGTGCTGGCTTCCTTTCCGAGGGTCTGGGCCTTGCACAGAAGGGACACCTGTGGGCTGCTTGGTGCAAGGGTAAAGTCTGTGTTTCCAGGATGAGCTGAGGAAAGAGCCAGGGCGATGTCAGTGGCTGGCTCCCCACATAATTTCTAGGGACTCATTGCTGAAATGTCTACCCGCAGAACTGCTTGCCGGGTTCCCCTGACTTTAAATAGACTTCACTTAATGCTAGAAACAACAGGATTTTTTGTGTTCCGTGTTTCTTTGAGGTTGGGACTGTCTCTCCTGTGGTGTTTCTGTAATGAATAGTTAGAGGTTCAGAAATGTACCTAAGACTTCCCCGTTCCCGTACAATAATAAATCGCAAAGAAGCTGTTTCAGTAACAGGCTGCACAGAGCCTTCCCCCTGCACTGGAGGAAGATGTGGAAGCATAACAGCTCAGGCAGGCCCTGATCCCTGCAGCAGGAGCTTGCAGGCAAAGCACTCGTGCATACCCTCACTGTCGGAAAGGAGCTTTCACAGAATCGTCTAGGTTGGAAGAGACCTCCAAGATCACCTAGTCCAACCTCTGACCTAACACTAACAAGTCCTTCACTAAACCATATCACTAAGCTCAACACCTAAATGTCTTTTAAAGACCTCCAGGGATGGTGAGTCAACCACTTCTCTGGGCAGCCCATTCCAATGCCTAACAACCCTTTCAGTGAAGAAGTTCTTCCTAATATCCAACCTAAACCTCCCCTTTCGATAAAGCTGAAGCCAAGCTATTATTCATCATGCTGTCTAGATCCTTCAGAGAGGTTAGTTCACTCCTGCCTTGGACACAGCAAGTGAAACACTGTGGTAAGGAAAGGGCAAGCATTCAAAAGGCTCCTTGGGGACTTGAAAAGTATGAAGGAGTCTAAAGTTGAAATATTTGTGATTGGCTGGGGAATACTTTTATTGCCTGATGCACCGTTGCCCCTTGGATTCTTTCAGTTCCTGAAGCTGGCTCTGGAATTGGTGGAAGAAAATATACGAAGGCCCTGGTAAATGTAACTGTAGTAATGTTCTTCTTTATTTATTTTAAGAGGAACAGCAAGGCACTGCGGAGCTATATTTTAGTGACTTGTGCCCTTCTGCTCAGTGCAAGAACTGATTTACACTCTGTTAGGCAATAAGATAACATTTATAAATGTTTCTTTCCTGATAGTGTGTGCAAAAGCCTTTACCGGTTTCAGGGAGGGGGGAAATAATTAAAACCAAATATTTCCCTATTTTTATTCCCCACTGCTTTCCACACACAGAGGCAATTTCCCGCCCTCCTCAGCTCTCTCCAAGGGATATATAGAAAAGTTTTGCTGAGAGATGCTTGGAACAAAACACAGAATTCAGAACATCCCATGCTTTGTACATGTTCCAAGTTAAACCCAAACAAAGCAGCTGGAGTCTACCTTCATGCTTCCCCCCTTACAGCTAGTCATTCTTTTTTGTTGTGTGTCCCAGAAAGTTAAAGGCTTTGACTAGAGGATAATGCCCTACTTTGATGCACAAGGGGAAGAAATCACAAACCTTCTTTTGGGATTTAAATGAAGAGATTGGATGTCATTGCTTCTTGTTTCCTAAAGACACAAGAGACACATGGCTCCTTCTGTCAGATAAATGAGCAGAGTGAGAGTTGGCAGGCGAATTCTGAACTCGGAGCAGTGCACTGCAGCAAGTCTTGGCTGTTGTGCCCTCCACATCATTTCGTGTGGACCCCAAAGTCTGTCAGCACACCTGCTAGGTGTGAGTCAGTGGTGCTGTGCCTCTGGGCCACAGCAGGTGTTGGGTTGCTTCAGGAGGGGTCCTAAGTGGGTCTGCTGGATGCTGTAGCCCCGGGCTGCACGTTGCCCCTTTGCTAGCTGGCTGATTTAAGGATTTGCCAGCTGATTCCATCCAGAGAAGGGCTGGAAGGATGGGTTGGCCACTTCATGGGGACTGCAGTCCTCTTGCTCCAGGCAAGGCCAGATTCTCATGTTGTTGTGCCCTCGCAATGTCCATGGAGTTAATCCCAACCTACAGTGATGCTGGAAAACTCTGACCTCGGCAACTAATTTCCAATTGTAATCCTGAGAAAAGAATGGTTGGCTAGTTTGGTTTTTCTGCCCGTGCTTAAGTGCGTTTTGCTTTCATTATGGGGTGTCAAGTTGTTAATATTTATAGAGTACACAAAAGAATGAAAATTCTGTTTCGTGTTCAGTCTGACATCTTTTGGCTCCACAACCCTCTACTCATGGTAGTAGTTCTGTTTCAATTCGGCAGTGCTCTTTTGAGATGAAGTCCTTTAAAGTGTGGTTTGGCTCTGAGAAGGGATTCTATGCAAATGGTATTCAGGGCGTCTGTCTTTATTGTTTCAGATATTAATAATTTCCAGATCAAATGCAATTTGCCTTGAGTTTATTTTCTTGTTCTTTCTTCCTGTTCTGTCAAGTTGGTTAAATGTATCATGATGGTTTTAAAGTCAACCTGCTGCTTTCCATGGCAAATGCCACCCTAGCTGGAGAGGCTTTGCAGACCTCCTCCTGCTCAGTTGCCCCTTCCACTCTTCAGACACACAGGATGAAGAGTGAGGTCTGCACAGCCACAGCTTGGCCTGGGTTCACAGGAGTATGAAGTCGTAGGTGCAGAATTGGAGGTCAGTGAGTGACAGTTCTCTCTAGACAATCCTCATCTCCATGGGGGTAAAAGGAACTGGGAAGTGTGAGTCCTGCGCAGAAGCCAGAAGCAGCAGACAGTGACTCCCGGGAGCTGTACCAGAGGCTTGTGCTTCTCCAAGCAGCCATGCTCGGTCTCTGGGGCTGTTTGCAGAGACGCGGGATGCTGTGCTCCCCTGTGCTCCCTTGCCCTTGGACAGCTCTGCCCGACCATATGCTGGCACTCATCCAGATCTGCTCAGCCCAGTCCAAACCTATGAGGCTGTTGCAAAGGATCACTGGGGGATGATGTCATTGCTGGCATCGTGCTGCAGTGCCTAGCCCTGGAGGGCCTCTGAAGCTTGAGCAGCACTGCCATGCATACTAACATGGGTGAGGTGACACTGCTTTTGATTGATCTTGGGTCAACGTCACTTGTTTTTATGGAAACAAATGAAGAAAGCAAAAGCCACATTAATACCCCCATAGCCGTGAACATGCTATGGTTTGGCAGCAAAAATACACCACCACCACCCACCTCCCCTAATCTTCCAGGAAGCTGGGGAGAGGGAGAGATCATTAGTGAAAAAGGTGTTTAGTTTTCTTGTTGGAACTGCCCAGAAAGTTAAAGAACATTGAAGTACAAATTACGTACCTGCATGCACAGGTATAGTACGTGTGTTCAAAGAATGTATGTTCATGCATCAGCTACTTGCTCATGAGCATGCATCATTTGTAACGTATGCTTTGCATGCAGAGCTGAACCTATGAAATAGAGGAAGGATGCAGTGCAAAGAGATGTTAACTCCTGAAGTATTTTATAGATCTAAATGTAATTGTTGAAATCACAGTTGTCTGGAAAGCCTTCCCATAAGTGCACTACATTCACTGCTGAGATTTCATTCAGCATTTGATGCATTAGCTAGGGCATGCGTTGCATATCTGTAAGTCAATACATACAAAATATTCATTTAGACCAAATCTCTCTCTTGGAATAAAAACTTTCCATGTTAGAACAATAATTCCATAAGAGAACATGCTAGATAGTTTCAGCTTCTTTTTCATTCATTTTTTGTAGTTCATTACTGCCATGTATTCTACTATCGATCATATACTCTATATTAATATATTTCTAAATGAAGGTTTGTGTGTGAGGAAAGAAACACATGTATTTGCAATTGGACATAGCCAAAAATACAAAAGAAGTAGCAACCTTTGTGCTAGAGGCTTGGGTCATCAGTCACTTGGATAACCACTTGTTATTGCCATTGCCCCTGTAACTACAGATGTTAACGCTGCATGTCCTCCATGGAGTACGCTCTGACACACTCTGTATTAGCATTTAATGCACTCTGTGCCACCTAAGTAGGATATAACATAAAAGTTAATTTGCAAACTTTCACGTTTTCTGGCATATTTCAAAGTCCATCTAGACACTTTAGCTGGGGTTATGGTGCCAATGGATTGTGCCCTTTGATCCGGAGGAATCCAAGCTTAGCTTTTGCCATGCTCGCCTCCTGCTGTGGTCTGTGTGAGCTGCCAATGGCTGTGTCTAGCGCCCAGGGAACCAGAAACTGTCTTGGTTCTGCTCGGTAGAAGGATCGCTATGTAAAGCTTGAGTTGAAGTGTTCTGGGATGCTGACACAGTTTTATTTTCCTTCTACATTTTAATGACCAAATGAAAGAGCAGTCAAGAAGGGCCTAACGTGCAGGCAGGATGCCTATCTTTTTGTTTTATGGAGGAAAAACAAAGTATAAAGACTTTATTTATTTATGGGATCTTTAGCACAATTTCTCTTCTCTTTTGGTAGGAAAAACACTTCTGGTGCCATCAATGCTTGGTTTGCTTCATGGGCGTGGTTACAGTTCCAGGGAGCCTAGGGACACTTTATGAGCTATTAAGTAACTCATTAACTAGGAGGCTGCGGACTTGACACGAAAGACCCAGGTAGGCTGAGGTGTCTTCCGATACGGTGTGCCACAGTTTAAAGATGCAGCAAATGAATATTCCTAATGGTACATCAAAAAGCTCTCCTCCTGTAGACAGCTTGTCTTTTTAAATGGCAGACACCATTTGTCTTCGCTGCTGGATCTTTCCTAGAACAAGCACCTATTTCTCATATTGGTAACGTTAATGCTAGGTAAAGCTTTCTGTGCTATCAGGAAACATATTAGAAAAAGTGGAGTTGTTCCACTATTAAAACAACTTTCTTTGTAGTCTTAATCATTAGATCTGAACCTGGAAGTTAATTATGTCAGTCAGTGGTGATGACTGCTTTTGGTTCATACCTTTACCCTGGAGTTCCTGGCTCAGCTGTTGAGTGTGTCACAGTTGTGCTCCTACACTCCCCCATTGCCTAGCACCTCAGCATCTTTCACTCATAAATATGGTAGTAGGGAAGAGTGACTATGAGTAGAAAGTGGGTGCTAGCAGGGGCTGAGTGGCTGTGTGCTGGTGGCCAGAGCTGGCTGGCCGGCCAGCACCTGATGGGAAGTGAAGGTGTAACAGCGCAGCCAAGCAAAGATGCAGTCAGTGCCTCGAGTCAGGGGAGCTTTGCTGTGCTAAAGCCTGTTTGATTACGGTTATTACAGAATAGCTTATGCAGCGGATTATCCAAGAGGAATGCTTGTCTCTCTTGCACCAAAGCTGAGAAACACCAGTAAGAAAAAGGGAACAGACCAAGGAGGCAGTAGGGTCCTTAGAGTCCTGCATGCACAAACCCTAACCAAGGGGAAAAGGGGACCAGTGAGTCCCTCCCTGTATGAGAACAGAGAAGTGCAACCCTTTCTCCGACTTCTTTCTTTCGCCCACTTGTTCAAAAAAACTTCTCAAACCATTGCAGCAGTTTTGGAGAAGCATCGCTGTAGCGTGATGTAGTGTCAACTCCTGCAGTTTAAGGCATGGTGAGTGGAGGAAGAAAAGGGATGTGGTGGGAAGGGAAAAAAGCTGACAAAGATCAGAGCTAGGTACCACATCTGTCTGTCTGACACTAAGGACTGCAGTGCTTCAGGGGAGAGAACCAGCTAGATCCATTCCCTGGCTGAGCACCTTTTTTTTTTTTCTCCCCAATTAGTAGCTGCTCCACCCCTGCTGCTAATAGTGCCAGTTCCTGCGATGTGCTTGAGGCATAATGCTAGCAGTTAATCCGTGGGCTATATGATTCCACCTCATTAAATATGCGGTAGTGTCTTATTTTGCTAACTGCATGCAGGAGTTGGGGAGAGGAGAGGATACTCATTGCAGCACTTGTAGCACTGGTGTCCAGGCTTTTGAGACTGGTGAGGGGAACAGAAACCAGAGAAATTCTGCAGTGTGGACCACAGGTCAGCTGGGTAGCACTGTTAACCCATTTATGCCACAAACAGACACTCTGTGTTCTCAGAAGCAAAATATACTTTTAGGGAAACCATTGATTAGAATGGCGATTCCAAGTTAAATCAGTTCTCCTGTCATTGCTAATTGAGAAAATAAGGCACGCCCGTTTTTTGGTTGGAGAACTAGTTCAAATAGCTGTCTTTTTTTGAGCTTTCAATTTGATTATCTCTAACTTCTTAAGAAAACATAAAAATTGTGACAATAACATCAGATGCATCAAGCCTCGCTTCCTTGTAGCTTGTCATAATTAGTAAGAAGTGCACATAAAAAGGAAAACAGTCACACTGTATCATTTCATAATCCGTGTAGACCATTGCAGACAAATTCACATGATAAATTGACATCCTAACTGCTTAGAATTCCCTGGCAGCCCTACTGCTTGCAGGTGACTTCTTGCTGTCAGTCTCAGAAGCTTCTAAGGTAGCATAGAAGTATTTGTGCGCTAAAACAGGTAAAACAAAAGACATGCTTTTTATTCCTCTCCTGTATAAAATGTCACTAGAGGCAAAGAACTTAAGCTTTGGAAAAATTTGGAAGGCAGTTGTCAGATGTGAGTCAGTACGGCCAAAGCAGATACAAAACCATTGTATACTTGCAATTTGGTCAGAATTCCCCTCTAAGGACAGTAGTTTTGTGGGCTTCCAGCAGAGTCACAGTCATTTGGTGAAGTGAGAGGAAAAAAAAATGCTCAGATTATCCTACAAACACCAGGCAGTTAACTACATCCTTTTCAGCCTACTTTAACTCCTAGATTTCCTAATCCAGTTGAAATCTTTCTTTTATTACATGTACCGTATGCAGTGTACAAAAATTACAGTTGTAAGGTTACTAATATTATATTATAATGTTCAAAACTATTCTCAGTTAATAATATCAATATTCTCAAGCCTGGCTACTAGAAAACTACAACTCAGGTGCACCAGAACTGAGTCTTAAAAATTTTGAGACCTTAGCATACAAGCCTCTCAAACGCCCTCCTGACTTCTGTTTGTTCAGGATGCAGTGGGCTTCTGTTTTAAGCACTCTTTCTTTCCTGTAACTGGGACAACTTACAAGTGTGTGCTTTAATCAAATGCAAGTTAAAATTCTCCCACTTTCACCTGACTTACAGCTGGTTCTGCATGATGCTTGACAAATACTGCAAGACTCTGGCTAAATATTTTGGCAATGCACCCAGTTGCTTCCAGCTGATAGATAGGCATCAGACTTGGATGATACAGAGTATTAGGGGGTACTCTGAAAAAAGGTACATTAGCAGGGTGTGAATGAAGGAAGAAGAACAGAGTTTGTTCCTTTGTATGTTACTATTTTTGTTGCTCAGCTTTTTTGCCTAAACTGGTTATTGTGATGGGGAACAGTTGAGGCTGGAAGGGACGTCTGGAGACCGTCTAGTCCAACCTCCATTTGCAGAGCAGGGTCAGGTAGAGCGTTTCTGATTGGAAAATGAGGCTCGTGCACCTGAGAAACCATGTGGTTTGAGTGATGAAGGAAAATGCACTTGGCCTTTCAGAAATTTAGTTGCTTTGACTCAATTCAAAGACAAGGAAGAGGAGCAAAGTGTGATGGATTCTTAGGAAAGAGAATGTGGCTGGCTTTACTGACCAATTTTCAAGTGTTTACTCTGAGTATATTTTTAGTGCCCCTGATCAAACACCTTTCTTCGTGTCCACCATTAAGGCTGGAAACATACAAAATCCCAGAAGTATTTTGCTGGGCTAAATGACATGGATAGATGAGATGTGTGTGTATGTGTGTGTGTGTATATATATATATATATATATATATATATATACATATTTAAATGAATGTCATGCTTGAGAAAGGTGGAAGATGGCAGCTCTGCAAAAATTTTGGAACCTTTTGATTCAGGCAGACTTCTCTAATGACACATCTGTACAGCTGTGGGGCACAGCAAGAAGCTCCCAACCTCAAGAAGTCAAACTTGCAAGTAGGCACTTCGGCTGCAGAGCAAACACAACAAGTGAAGTGCAGATTAGAGGTGCATCAGACATTGGGGGAGTCTAACACACCTTGGAGGTGATGTATTTCTAGCTGCCACCACACTCTTGTTTGGTGGCTTCTCCCACTTACTGTAGCAGAGGAGCAGGAGGGTGGAGGTATACCAGTGATTGCAGGGAACAACTCTGAGCATGGGCTGTTGGCAGTGAGGAGACAAAGTTCCTGGTTCCTAAGTGTTTAAAAACTAAAATCGATTTGTAATTGAACTGAAAAAATAAAGTCTTAACATCTTAGGTGAAGCAAATTCAGGAGAATGTTGATTATTTCCCTAGACATGGTTTTGTTGGACTTAATGTTAATTGAGTAGTCATATTAAATATGAAATGCATGGCTATGAAGAGTCAATGTAAATATTTACTGTCGCATTAAGAGTTACGGTATGATGGCAAAGGAATGTTTGCACTATTCTCCCCATTAGTTTTATCATAATTGATGTGTTTCCCCAAACATTTTGCTTTGAACAAAAAGATACTGATCTTTTTCATGAAAAAATGTTTTAGCATTTTTCCAGGCAGCTGTGACACATGGGGTGGCAATCAGGCTGACCTCGTTCCTTCCAGCAATCCATAAAGTCTTCTGTTGGGTTGCCCTTCTAGAGTCGAGTCTTTGCTGATGCTGGGGAGGTGATGTTCTCTGAGTTGGTCAGGTTGAATCTAATAGTGCCATGGAAAGATTTGGGACCTCTTAGGAAGAGAAAGGAAGGCAAAATGGATGCTTCTGCTAAGGACAGACAAAAACAGAAAGGGAAAATGCTACAGCCAGCTCCTCGCTGACACTCACATTTGTTTTTTTTGAGAGAAATCAATGGAACCAAGGCCCCAAGTGACTTTAGGGATCCACCCCACCGTGTGTTGCAACCACATGGGGCCATGGCAAGGCTAGTTTAGTCAGACATGCTGGGATGAGGTTGTAAACCTGCTGGAAAACCCCAGACACTGTTTTAAAAATGCCAGAGTGCCAAAGTCATAAGCTTGGTCTGCTGCATCTGGGTTCTAAAGCTGAGGCAGGCTGGTCCACCCCAAAAGGTCGGTGTAGCAGCTGAGCTGCCAGGGCTCTGTGCTGGGGCTTGGTGGGGTCTCACAGTAGGCTAGAGCAGCTTCCAACCTGCCCGTCTGCCTCTTCCTGGTGCACAACGAGGCTGTTTTCCCTGGGTGTCCCTGGCTGTTGGCACCCTCCTGCTGACACAGCTTTACTTCCTTGCTCTCTCCAAGGTCTTGCCCGCTTCCCAGGCAGCCTCTGGGCTGGCTCACAGCTGCGCTTATCCTAGAATCATAGAATATCCCGAGATGGAAGGGACCCATAAGGATCATTGAGTCCATTTCCTGGCACCACCCAAAATTTTAGACCAATTTTAGATTCTGCCAAGAGAGGGCCAGCTCTCTGCTCTGAAGCAGCCACTGCAGGAAAAGATGCAGGCAAAGCTGATTCC
Source organism: Cygnus atratus (assembly GCF_013377495.2). NCBI lineage: Eukaryota > Metazoa > Chordata > Aves > Anseriformes > Anatidae > Cygnus > Cygnus atratus. Next base: position 824,797 of record NC_066367.1, read on the forward strand.
TACTGCTTGGTGGTGGGTTTAATCATTTTCCACTTCTGTGAAGAGGCAAAGCCTTTCCTACTGTTTCATGTGTCTGTGTGTGGTGGAATAAACATCTGTTGGGCCAGCTCTAATTTGCAAGCAAGGGCAATTACCCGTGGCACAGGTGTGTTATCCTCTGAAAGGTTTTATTCCTCGCAAATGTGGACATATCTGCAAATAATTTGAGGTACTGCCATTTTATAGCCTTACACCCTGTGGAGGATAATTACTAAGCTTTTTTTTTTTCTTCACCTTACTGTATCTTTGTTTTATTCACTAGAGGGAAACTCCCACTTATGCCCCTCCCATTTGCCACATAAAAACTCTCTTTGAAGTGGGAATACAAGTCACAATAAGTTTATTGTTAAAGTAAATTAGCAGTGAATGAGAACACAGTGTATGTTTATGAGCCAATAGATTTTGGAGAATGAGCCATTAAATTCCAGTAGTTTGGCTCCCGTCTTTGTGGTTCACAGCTGGCTTGTGTGAGGGTTTGATAAGAATCAGTGGAAGAATGAACTGACCATCTCCTTTAAACAAAACGCTTTTTTCTGACCTTTCCATCTGCAAAATACAGAACCTTTAGGGATCTGTTTCCTGTCATTGCAGGCTGCATCTGCAGATGATTGGAAACATACCTGCAAGTCCCAGGTTGTTCAGATCCAAAGTCTTGGAAGTTCAGTTCTGCACCAAACCCTTTGAAGTTCATTCCCATCTCTGCAAACGACTGTTGGAAATGACTGAGCATCTGAAACTTGTTAAGAACCTAACGCAAGGACCCCCATTTAACTTAGTGGCATTTGGATCAGGCCCTTGCAGTGAACACTCCTGAAGTAAGGGACATCCATTTCCCAGCTCAGTTTTGCCCTATTTTTGATTGTTAGCAATCTGAAGTGGTCAGACAAAATCTGCTGAGATTTTTCTTTCCCTACATTCATTTCAATAGCTTTTAAATGACAACCTGACATAAAGTGATGTTTGAAACAAGGCAAGATTAACAAGGAATTTGTGGGCTTCAAAATGCCATAGAAAATTGAGGTCCTTAAAATTTGGGCTGGACTCCAGCACTTATCCAGCCATTTTCTGGATTCTGAGCCTCATTCTGTTCCTGAATACACTAGCAAGTTTGCCTGGGTGGGGACCAGAGGAAATGGGGAATGCAATTGCTTGATCCATGTTTTCTGGCCAGGCTTTCCTTATTTTGGGGTGACTCCAGATTGTGCTGTTGGTGCATAGCGCTCAGCAGAGCTCGATATGGGAAAATCTCCTTACCACAGGGCATTCCTGAGAGGCATTGAGTGGTCATGGACATTCCTGTATCGCCTGTCTTCCTCATGATCTCTGCAGAGGAGCAAATTCTCCCTGCCTGCCATATCTGGCTCAGGACTGAGTGTGCTTGGGGTGTGCTGCCCTGGCTTAGCCAGCTGGTGAGCATAAAGCAATGTCAGGACCTGGTGAACATGGAATTGTCTCAAAAAGGCCTTGTGTCCGTTTGCAGTGAAAGTCGTGGAGCTTAGGAAAAATTGTCAGCTGTAAACAGCCCATGGAAAGAAAAGTGGTAGAGTTGACAGAAAAGCTGCAGAGTTGGTGCATCTCTTCTGGGGGTTCAGTCTCTGGGAACCCTGCTCGCTCTCTACTTGTGCACCCTCTCCTGGTGCGGCCCTTACACTCAAGATGGAAGACACCTGGCTTTGCCTGCCAGATCTCTGGGTGATGTGACAGAACAGCTTTCTAATGTTAAACAGTTTTTCCTGAGGTGGCATCTTGGAGATGATGTGGACATGGAGTCCCCTTAAAACAATACAGCATATTCATTTGTCAGAATAGATGAATACATTGATCTTGGCTGAAAAAAACACCTTCACACTTCGACGTCTGACAAAAATGTACCTTCTGAGGTAGAATATTGACCCACTGAGGTCCATGCTGAAGTTAGCCCCTAGAGATAATAACACATGAGTCTTCCTTGGGCTAGGGAAGCGTCAGCCCTCCTGGTGTGTTGTTTCCCTGCAGGGTCCCGTACCCCGGCTCTCGGGCACCCTGGAGGCCACAAGCCCAAGGCCTGGGATCAGGGGCTGGGCGGTGGGAGCTTCCCTTGGCCTGTGAGAGGCCCTTGGGGCTTTGGGAGCCCACAGCAGCTGGCAGACACTGCTGCTGCCCTCAGGTTGCTCCAGTTAGCACAGGGGTTGAAACCCATGCAGTGAAACGCTTCATGCTCTAGGAGCTGAAGTGCTAAATGCAATCAATTTGGGAGCACAAGGCCAAGTAAAGCATTAACGCTGGAGTTAAGACAAATTCAGGAATAACTGATATTGTTGACTTTGCTTGCACAAAATGTCACTTTCTTTGAGCTTTTATTCTCTCCCCTAAGAGCAAGTTTAAGGGCAAACACAAATATTGGTCATCTTTCTCCTATTAATTATTGTTAAAGATTTAAGGGATCATAGACTTTGAAGTTAATGCCCCATTCAATGTGGGAAAAGACAAAACTGTGCATCCCCAGTGGTGGTGTTCTTTCTGGCTGGCTGGTTGATCACAGACCAACTGTCCTGCCTTGCGACATCAGAGCATGCTGCTCTGCTTACCGGCAGTCATTGTGGGATGCAGCAGGCTTCAGGGGAAGGGAGGAGTGTACGAACGTGTGTGCATCGCACATGCGTGCGCACACTCCTGAACATGGCAGTGAATGAATGTACCAGTGGACCTGCTTCTTCAATCCTGGTGTGGCAGGCCTGCTTTTTTTTTTTTATTTCCATTGTGCAAGACTTTATCTTTGTTTATCCTTTACAATGATCTCTTTCATGTCTTATATACAGAAGAACTTCTGAAATCCTGGATTAACTTTGAAATAAAAGTTTTGGTGTCCTCTGAACATGGGCAGCTTCAATGGCCTGCTCTTCTCCAAAAGCAACTGTCTCCAAATGGCACTGTGGGGCTCCTGGATGCACATTTGTCAGTTCCAGATCTGATTCGTTTGCTCTACAAAAGCGAAGATGTATTTGTTGACCCTCTGTGCTCTTACTTGGATCAAGATGGGCAGAATTCTTCCTCTCTTAGGAATCTGATCTGTCGTCTGCACGACTGCCCTTCTTCGGCCTTACACAGAAATTACAAAGGATGGAGTTTGGTCTGGTGTTTAGGGCTATTACAGGGCATACGAATAGAAAATATGGAACCAAACCTGCCAGTTAGATCTTAGGAAGGTTTGAAGAGTAGAACTGTTTTTGTGAACTTATGTTCTTTAGATGGTATTGAATACAATATTCACTATACAACCATGGAAAGACAGACAACTTGCCTAAAGGTTTAATTTGCCCCAGAATGTAATTTTGGAGCAATCAAAGCCAACTGTTAATTTGAATAGCATCTGATGAATAGTTTTGGCTTTAAGAATTGAAGTATGTCACATCACATCTGTATAGCTATACATGTATTTAAATGAAGCGCATTGCGCTTCCCAAAGCATTTCATTTTGGGGAATTTGTTATGTAGACCTGGGCACTTCTTCTGCAGGAATAGTTCAAGCTTAAAATCTCAAATTTATGACTTGACATAATATTTTTCAGTTCTGTCTGAAGAAAAGGGAAGACAATATTTTGGAAGAGTGATGTCCTTATTTATTTTTTAAGCTTAGGTGATTTTTGTGAAAGGGTTAAATAAACATAAACATTTTTGTATCAAAAGGACTCTAAGGTCTGCTCCCATTTATTATAAAATTTAATTTGTTAATATTTCTGCTCGGCCACTGAACCCAAAACTCCATTGTTTCCACAGCTCTAGTTGTAATAAAAGCCAGGGAAATAGTGGCTAGCAGAAGGCTTTGCACCCATGTTGCTGGCTTGCCAGGGGAAAGCCCTGATTACTGCACTCCATGGCACTCTGGGGTGTTTGGCTCTCCACCTGGCCTAGGCTCCCTTCCCTTCTCAAAATATCCAAGTGAGGGGACTGACTTTGTAGCCTGCTCCCTCTTTTCTCTACAGGGGAGTCCTTGATGCAAGCCCTTCCCTTTACTGAAAAAATCTTAAACGTTTTTTGGCACGGTTTGAATTGATAGCTGTAGTCCTGTTGTGCACTGCAGTGTTTGTAAGAGTGGAGCAGCACTTTTCATTCCTTTCTGAACTCATCTGCCTGTTCTGTGACACTGGCAGGCTTGGAATGACTGCTGATTGCGACAGGTGAAAGTCATGAATACAGAGGGACTCAGAGGAAAATTGCCTTGCAATCTGCCATCCGCCCTGGAAGCCAGGAGGGAGATGGTGCTGTGCCAGCATGCCCTCTGTGCATACTACTTAAAGGCAGAGAGAGGCTGGACTCTCCCAAGGCTCAGCGCTGAGCTTTAGCACGTTTCAAAACCCAGTTCTTTAAGCAAACGAGCGAGCATCCCGGAGGCAGCACCGGGTCCACAGCAGGGGCCGGGCAGCAGGAGACCATCACCTGGCAGTCGGCAGGTTGAGGCAGCGCTGGAGAGAGCCGCTTGGCAAGGGGCAGGTGGACCAGACAGCAGGGGAGTGGCACCATGTGCTGCGCGGCTTGGCATTAATGAGACATCTATTGGAATTCTGCATGCTCCTTAAAGGCCTTCTGGGCGGAAAATCGTTACGTTTACCCTAATCCTTCACAAGTGAAAAACCAAACTGGGATCTTCCCTGCTGGACTGATTTGTGGGCTTCCTAGGAGGCCTTTGGAGCTGTGCAAGTCACGTTGCTTTCAGGATGGAGGTGCTGAGAGAGAGACAGCTACTGCAAGCAATGCCCAAACCGGAGAGCCTTGTGCACGGAGGGGGTAGGGTTCATCATGAAGGGCTGTTATTTGACTTGACAGTCAGGGCTGGATTTTTCCAAGCACTCTCCCTCTATGTGTGCACACTTAAAAGCACTGTCACTGCACATGCAGGAGAGAGCTAATGTGCCAGGGACAGAAGCACACAATGGAGAGCACCTCTTAGAAATTTGGCCCCCAAAATTAGGCTTTTATTTTTAAGCAGCTTAAGGATCCAGTGTGCTGAGCTCTTCCCATAAGGCTGGTAGGATTAGCAGTGAAGGGGTAGGCTGTGAGCCATTCAGGCTGTGTTTGAACATGCTTTTCCTTAGACCACCTGAAAGCTCTCGGATTCCTTGGTGGCAGTAGCATGCAGGCTGTGGAAGGAGGCTCTGTGCTGGAGAAAAAGCAGCCCAGTATGCTCTCTGGCTTATGATGCATGTGGGCAGTATGGAGGGAAGGTGCCTTTTGCATCTCATGCTGCTGCCGATCCCTTATGGACCCTCATTGTTTCCTTCCAAGGAGACCCCCACTTCCCCTATATTTTGAAGCCCCATTGCTCTCCTGCTCTGGTACTTTACCTGTACTGCCATTGCATGAACACAGCACAGATCTACAGCCTGCTCAGTCCCGGCAGCTGCAGAATTTGGGTGGAACTCCTGGCCCCTGCCCCAGGAGAGCTGGTCCTCACTGGGAGAGCACTAGGGGCTCCCTGCTGACTTACCTGGGCTTCGCAGATTCACGGCAGAGCAGGAAGCAGCCCTGCAGTCTCAGCTGCCATGATGCCTCCTTTGACCTACCTACCAAGAAGGACAGGGAAGAGAGAGGAAAAAAATAGAAAATTAGAAGAACCATGCTTTTGGGGGGGATCTGGGGTTGTCCTATCACCTACTGTAGCTGGGAATAAGTGTAGCATCCTCTGTAGTACCAGAGCCAAGAAGCAGCAAGAGAAATGGATAATCTTGTGCCTGGTGTGGTAGGGGGAGGGGAAAAATCTTTTAAAGTGTAATAACACCTAGGTTTTATAATCCTGCCCAGCTCAGGCTTGACAATTCTTCCGATAGCCCAAATACTATAAATTTAGTTTAAGATAACAGAACAGATGGGAAAAACATATGGTTTGTAGGTAGTGTGTGGTGGTTGATATTTGTGGTACATTAGGGGAATTTATTTTATTCTCTCTCTTTCCCTGCATAACTTTTTTGATACTTTCTTGAGTTCTTTCTGCCTTTAGGTGAGCTTAGGGTTTTGCAAATGTCTGACAACTCGGCCTTGTTCAACCAAATTATCTTTTGCTTTATAAACCTCCTTTACAACTGGAGAGTTTGCTGCCTGTATGTCGTTATCCTCAAGCTCCTGTATGAGCCAGTAGAAGCTGGATCACAGCGCCCAATTGTTTATTCCAGGTGTCCCATTAATATATACATAGAGCTCAAGTGGACAAACGGCACTGGGCTGAGACTTCCCATTGCACGGCTTTGCCCGTCACTGTGTTGGGCATTAGAGATGCAGCACGTGCAGGAGCGTGCCTGTGCACCCGGGCTGGGGAGCAGCATGGTGCTGGGGCCAGCTGGGCAGCAGCCACCTTCCTGCTCCTGCTGGCCTTACCCTGCTGCAGCACAGCTCCTCCAGCAATGCTTGGTGCTGCCAGCAGCCCGGGCTGCTTCCCTTTTGGGTCGGTTTTGAGAAAACTCTGGCTTTGGGTAGGTTTTGAGAAAACTCTGGTGCTGGAAAAGCACCAGAGTGTTAACCCCCTGATTTACCTGCCAATCTCCTCCCCACCAAACTTGTGTGTTATGCCAGAGCTAGATAGGATACTTGGATTTCTTGTGATATGAAATCCAGGGAAGCCAGACTGTGTTTAAAGCACAAATATACAAACCCTTCAGGTATTTGCTTAGGGAGATGTGAGAAAAGATGCGTAAGAATACAAGACATGGTTAGAGCACAGACGTACCATTGAAGGAAAGTGACTTCATACAGAAGTACAGGAGATGATACATTTGTCTGTGACTGTAAGACACTTGAGAAGAACCCTCTTTTTCTTTGGAAAGGACATTTGACCACAGGTCTCTCCATGTGGCCATAGTTTGAAGAGAAAGAGTATGTATTTGCTGTAGTAAATAGGGACAGGATATTAATAATAGGAGCCAGCTTCTGATAAAAGATGAAATCAAGCATGAACCAGATTAAGTCCCTGAGCCCCACCCAACTGGGAGGTCTGAGATGGGCTGCTGACTTGCTGGGATCCCATCCTTTGTCTTGAATGTATTCTCCTGATGCAGGGTTGTTTTGCTTGGACCAAAGCTCCTGAATATGTGCAAGGCTTTGTTTTCAGCTGCTTGACCATGGTTCATCATCTGCAGACCTACCTTCCTGCATGTCCAGAAACTACAAGTCTTGTCTTCTTCTCACCTTCAATACCAAAACTGCATGCAGTAGTATTCTCAGTGCATTGCTGACCTAATGTGTCCTACTTTGGTAAATTTATCTGAAAACTGTTCGCAGGCTTTTGACTTCAGTTTGAGCTAAGGCTGTTCCATATTATCTCAGGCTCCTCAAATCATCCTGATGGTGCATGATCTTTGACTAGAGATGTGGAGTACGGAAACATCCATGAGTGAATGCTGCAGATATTTTCTGTTTTGTAAACATGATAAATATGTTGCCCTGTAGGGTAGATGGCATAAAGTGCATTTAACCAAGCTTATCCCAATGTGAAAGCCAAGTGTGATGGGGAGCCGGCTGCAAGAAGAAGCAGAGTTCAGGGAATTTAGCTGAGAAGAATCAGAATCACAGAATCACGGAATCGCCTAGGTTGGAAGAGACCTCCAAGATAACCTAGTCCAACCTCTGTCCTAACACTAACAAGACCTCCACTAAACCATATCACTAAGCTCTACATCTAAACGTCTTTTGAAGACCTCCAGGGATGGTGACTCAACCACTTCCCTGGGCAGCCCATTCCAATGCCTAAAAACCCTTTCAGTAAAGAAGTTCTTCCTAATATCCAACCTAAACCTCCCCTGGCACAACTTGAGCCCATTCCCCCTCGTCCTGTCACCAGGCACATGGGAGAATAGAGCAACCCCTACCTCGCTACAGCCTCCTTTAAGGTACCTATAGAGAGCGATGAGATCTCCCCTGAGCCTCCTCTTCTCCAGGCTAAACAACCCCAGCTCCCTCAGCCACTCCTCGTAAGACTTGTTCTCCAGACCCCTCACCAGCCTCGTCGTCCTTCTCTGGACTCTCTCGAGCACCTCCATGTCCTTCTTGTAGCGAGGGGCCCAAAACTGAACACAGTACTCGAGGTGCGGCCTCACCAGAGCCGAGTACAGGGGGACAATCACCTCCCTAGACCTGCTGGCCACACTGCTTCTTATACAAGCCAGGATGCTGTTGGCCTTCTTGGCCACGTGAGCACACTGCTGGCTCATATTCAGCCGACTATCGACCAGTACTCCCAGGTCCTTCTCGGCCAGGCAGCTTTCCAACCACTCATCTCCCAGCCTGTAGTGCTGCTTGGGGTTGTTGCGCCCCAGGTGCAGGACCCGGCACTTGGCCTTGTTGAACCTCATACAGTTGGCCTCAGCCCATCGGTCCAGCCTATCCAGATCCTCCTGCAGAGCCTTCCTTCCCTCAGGCAGATCGACACACGCACCTAACTTGGTGTCATCTGCCAGCTTACTGAGGGTGCACTCGATCCCCTCATCCAGATCATCAATAAAGATATTAAAGAGGACCGGCCCCAGCCCTTGGGGACTCCACTAGTGACTGGCCTCCAACTGGATTTGACTCCATTCACCACAACTCTTTGGGCCCGAGAGAGTTTGGGTTGATGTCCGTGCTGCTGAGAGGAGGAGATACCAAAGAGTTTACTTCTACCCAAACTTGAAAATCAAGCTGAAGATTACTTCTTCGGCTGTGTCTATAAAAATGCTCTGCAAATTAATGGAAACCAAGGATGCAGTCTTGGAAAGCATTTGGCATTCCCATAATGAGGTTGTGCTTGATGCAAAGATCTGATCCAGGTGATCCAGGCAACAGGATCAGCTCTGCGCTCCTGTTGACAATGATGGGTTTTAGATTTGGTTTGTGGAATTGACTGGGTCAAGCTCACTGACATGGATGTGTATTTCAGGAGCAGTGGTCAGGTTCCAGCTGGCAGAAGGTCACTTGCTGTGAGTTGCTGCTGAAAGCACAGCTCAAAGGCACAGGGAAACAGTAGAAGGATTTTCTTGGCAATGCAACTTGGGACAACCAGAATTTTAAGACTGATCAGCCTGTGCACATCGTAATAATGAAAATCCTTAACTCTGGCATCTCCCCCTTGAGGCCAGACTTTAAAATTACAAAACTCTGAGGATCAAAAGAAACTGTTGAAAATAGCACCAACAGCCCAGAGCTGTAGGCACTGGTGGAACAGCTTTTGACTGCTACGGAAACCAGGTAACCTTTCCATCCTGTTTGCCTGGGTAGCCTAGGAAGCGAGGGAGTCATGTTGGGGAGAAGGGAGCTCTTCACTTGCGTCTATTGATACCAGTGTAAGCAAAGCAGAAATGAGATCTGGAACTTGGCAAGGTAAAGGCTAACTAACAGGCCTGACGTTACTGGCAGAGGGAGCATGTCGTGCTGTGTTGCTTGCTCCATCTGTGAAGGCCCACAGAGAGATGCTGCAAGCGGACAGGATCGCTGTACCTGGGGAGCTCTACAGATTGGTCTGGGTTTTTTGTTTGGCTGGAGAATGTTTCTGCTCCAGCACACAGCCTTTGCAAAATTGGAATTGGTTTGCCAAGTGACTTTTCACACCTAGAGCACATTTTTAGGAAGGGAATGCTCTATGGGTCAGAAGTTTTTTTTTTTTTTTTTTTTTTTTTCAACTGGTAATTGAGTTTCTGATGGTATTTTATGTATATATTCCACCTTAGAAATGTTTCTTTTGGAAGGATGAAGGATGTAGAACTACGCATTTAGTCTTTAAGCGAGGTGTTTTTTCAGCTGTAATTGTGTCTTTTATTCTTACACTTACCTTATAATTAAAAGTGTGTGACAAGCTTTTGCATTCCTAAACTAATCCATTTAACGTGATCAGTTGTGCTTGATGTCTTTTTTTTTTTTTTTCCCCTCTGTCTTTCCTGAGTTCCTAACTACCAGGTAGCCAGAATTATTTGTTTGCTACTTATAGCTTTTCCACCCATTTGCCTCACCTATTTAGTGGTTCAGCAATGCAGGACTTTAAAATAACCCAGAACCTGATTCTGCCTTGGCTTACGCTGACTATGGCTGTAGCTCCAAGAAGAGAAGGAAATCAGTCTCAATCTATAAACATAATTCCTCTGAAATATTTGGCAGGGACTTTTTTTTTTTTTTTTTTTTAACCTTATTGCAGAAATTTCCTTTGCAGTACCATGCAGAACGTCTTTTACATCTGATTCATGTAATGAATCCTTGGTTCCCTCAGAGTTGCAATAAATGCGCATTGCTGAAAATTTTACGGACAACCCTATTGGCAGGGGAGTGGGACAGAGCAGGGCTGTAGCCTTCCAAGGTGTTGCACTGCCTCTGGCGGAAGGTGCAGCATGCAGGTAGCAAACCCCATCCTGGTCCTCAAGTGATTTCCGTCTGCTTTGGGCTGCTATAAAGACCACACGTAGCCTGTGGAGCTGTGCTTGGTGTAGCTTTCTTGGGGGCCAGAGGAAATCGGTACTGAGTAAAGCTATAGTGGCATCAACTGATACAAAGAGAAAACAGAACTAATGACCTCTGGCTTTGCTGTGGAGGGAGGTAAAACCACTGGTAACAGGAATGCAATAAAAGAGCCTGTATCTATTGGCTTGAAAGATGGCTGAGGATCCATCCCAGAGCTCTCAATCCTGCAGAAAGTTTTGTAGCAAAGGCACCCAGGATTGCAAGTGTCCCCAGTGTCCCTGAAGTGCCTTGGCTGGGTCCAACCTGTCCCTGAGACCTTGCATTCAGCTGCCCCCTCGCAAAGCTGAAGACCTGGAGGCCAGTTTGTTTGTCCCCACCATTGGATAGGGTGACTGGGATCAGTTGTTGAAAGGTGCTCCTTGGTAAGGGAAATGTGAACTAGTGAATGAAAGGAAAATGTTGACTTTCAGTTCCATACCACTTATAATCTGTTCAAGACCCAAAATGTCATTTATTACTGAAGACTTGTGTTTGTGCTGTTCTTTGTGTTGCTGCAAAGACAGTCTCATTATGCCTCTGTTTGGATTTACTTATTTATACTGCTTGTACATGGGCCTCTCTTTTCCCTGCCCTTTAAAAAGCGAAAGGCCAGGAAAGTCTGTTAGCAGAGAGAGGCCGTCTCCACCTGTGGGAGGCAGCGCCCCGGGCAGCCCATGCTCCCCGCAGTGCCCTGCCAGTGATCCCATTCCCTGTGTGTCAGCAGGAGCATGTGCCTTGCTTGCTGACAAACCTGTCTTGGCTCCATTTTGGCCCAGGATGTATTTTTCTTCTGATTTTTTCCTCTTAAAAACTCATCTCTTGGCTTGAGTTTAGCCAACAGAAAGGGAAAGGGGAAGAGGGCACCCAAGAAAGGGAGGACAAAGGAGAACCGTACAGAGGTATGGGGAAGATGGATTTGATGGCTGGCTCTCAAGGTAAGTGGAAACAGGGTGTACAAAGCACATTGCACTGGTAGGTTTTCATCCAACTGCCCAGCGCAGAGTTTATGGCATTTAAACTGATGTTTGGAGGAGGATCCCTGGCGTAGCTGGGCACAGGGTAAACTCCGTGAGGCCGTCCTTGTGTCCCTGCAGGATTAGGTAACTGTAGTTCCTGTGCTATTGCTGGATCTGGGTATAAAAGCAAATGCAAACAGGGTGTTTCTGTTCACCCTAAGTGAAATGAAAGCATAATAAATAGGTCAGTAAAACATGTCCTGGGGAGGAAGTAAAAGGGGCACTCTGTGTATGTATGTGCCAACGCCCAAAGCACTCTCATAAAACAGAAGCAGCAGCTCTTCTGCCAGCCCCTTCCTGGTGTAAACGTGGTGGCTGCACCAGGTGTTTCTGCTCGTGCAGGGCGCCAGAAGAGTTAAAGCAAAAAAAAAAAAAAAGAAAGAAGTACTCCTGAAAATGAAGAAGCAGCAGGAGCCTGGCATCTGATTTGAGAAAAGAAGATGTATGAGTAAATATTTGAGGGGAACAACCGTTTTAGTTTTTTTTTTTTTTTTTTTTTTTTTCCAGCGGGGGCAGTCTATCAGGTTTTGCTCAGGCCAGAAGGATGAGGCTCTGTGTTTGTCATTAGGACTGGGTACACACAGTTCTGTGGATTTTGTACTTTTACAGCTGCTCTGCGATAATGTAAGAGAAAAAATAATCCTTTATAGTCCGTGATTATCGGGCTGCAGTTTATTAGAGATATAAATGCCAGCAATTTAAATGACTGTATTAAGTTGTCCTTGAAAAAACATAATTTGTAACTAAAAGGACAGTGCAAGGAACTCTTTGTGAAGCAATAATGCTGTATTAGTTGGAACAAGGTTAGTATGTTTAGAAATTTTAAGCTATTGAGTGTTTTTGAGCAAAGTTGATGTGTAGTGATTATCTTCCTCCTTTATGGACAAAAATATTTTATTGCTAGCTATTATGAACTCCACAATCTCTAGGCAGAGATTATAATGGACTAGATACAGGGCACTATCAATAATCTTAGTTAACATTTCATTTCTATTAGCTTACTACACTGATAGCAGTCATTGCAGCCTGGGTGACAATCAGAAGTATGCCACAAGATAATCGGACAACATTTACATTTACGAAGAATTATTCTGCAGGGCCACACGTCCCACTGATGTCTGAAAATTTTACTCTTCTTCAGATTGCAGTTTGCTACTGCTATTTTGCTGTGCAAATGGTTGTAAAGCAAGAAGGTTACGGGAGGACGCTTGTGTGAATCTCTGTTGAACGCCGGCTGCAGTGGCTTGTCAGTACTTGGTCGTCTTCCAGATCTCTGGGGTTGGGCTCCACCTGTGCCAAAGAAGTGTGTCGTCTAGTGGTTCCCATCCTTTCCGGAGCCAAGCCTCATGTTCGAACCCTGGCAGTGTCCCATGCTTCCTTAGATCCAGCTCCAACTGGATCAGGGCTCAGAGTCCTGGTTTGCCACTTGCACATGTATGTGTGCACCTGCGCTTTGATGTGAAGTGTTAGCAAGTACAGTTTGGCGTGGTAATGCAAAATCTGTCAGAGCAGGTTGCCCACCTGAAGTTGGTTCCTCAGATGTAGGGCAACCACATTTCTGCTGTGATTTCTGGGATTCTGGAAATCCTGTCACAATATAGAAAGAAGTTGTACAGTCTCCAGCTCTGCCTCACCCTCCAGACTGGGAGCTGGACTGGTTTGTAAAGTGTAGCCTCTATACCCTGCTTCCATTTGTGAATGCTCAGAATAGCCTGGGGGAGAGAAGCCCCAGGGCACAGGCAAAGCACCACAATGGTTTTCTGCACCCTTTGATGCACTAATGCACCCAGGAAGCTGCTTGGGCTCTCTCAGATAGAGCAAACCTTACTCAGAACTGGTGAGCGAACCATTTCTTTCTTTTTTTTTTTTTTTTAAATGGAGTTCTTCAGATCAGCTTTGGATCTAGTACTTTGAACGTGTGCTTATTTCCCATTGCTTTACAGTCAGATGTGCATGTGCTTCAGGGTCTCTTAAATGGGGGTATTTTCCACAACCAGGGCCCAATTTTGATGTTTTATCACAGTTTGGCAAGAATTTCAGCAGGATGCAGTTTTGTTTCCCTTTCCATAAGTTGTGCCATTTGTCAGATGTGGTATGTACAGTATCTAGGAAATATTTTTGCCTAGTTTATAAAGGCAGTTGTTAGTCAGATGGGCAAAAATCTAAAAAGGTCTCTGCCACAGCTTGGAAAATCGGACAATTAAGTTAAAATAGTCTTTGGTAAGTGCGTCTGTTTGGTAGAAAATGCCTGCTGGAAATCTTCCACTCACAAGACTTTTACGATGGTAAATGTAATTTCTGCCAAAAGAAAGAAATGTTGACTTTGCCTGAATTTTATAAGTTTATCATGAGAAATATCTAAATGTTTCAGATCACTATGGCTGTAATTTCTGACTTGGTTTGTTCAAGCAAACGGAAACTGTTATTTTTGGCTTGATTCACCCTAAATCTAGCTGACTGATCAGATGGAGTCGTTCTGGGTCAGATGCTCTGTACCCTGCTCTGTTTATGTTAAGGAGGGTTCTGGCTGGGCTGCATGTCACACTCTGTGGGCAGCCCTGCAGGCCCTGGGTGGGGGGACAGGGCTGGAGACCTCAGTCCCTGCCTCCTGCAGCACCAAAGCACCCACAGGTGAGTGCCAGGGAGCTATCAGGTGAAGCAGAGCTCTGGGGCCCTTCAGTTGAGATGAAATGTGTTGGCATTTGTCTCCAGTTCTTTTCAGTTGTCCTGGTTCCATGAGCATGTCCAATGCCATCCCAGTACCCAAGAAAGCAAGCAGTAAGGTAGCAGTGTTTCTGGTGGTTTTCCAGTTCTCCTGACTGCTCTCTCCGTATATTTTAAGTATCAGGTATATTTACATGGTCTATCACCCAGTGTGGCAGCATGGTAGCAAGGTGCCTGACATCCTTTCTCATCGGGGGGGAAGCTTAGCAGGGTTTCCCCATCGTTCCTCCATCCCCAGGCAGCTGAAGCGGGAAGAGGCTGCTCTTCCTGGGCTGGCTTGGCCTGCTCTTCCTCTTCCTCTGAAGAAGGCCCCGCTCGCCTGCTTCGCTAGCACTCAGAAGCCCATAGGGCAGCTCCAGATGGACAGGTCGATGTAGGTAACGACATACTCCTGCATGATCCTGGGGACCTGCAATGTCTAGCAGGGCTTTTAGCAGAGTGATGCAAGTCTAAGGTCCCATTTTCACTGTAACGTCCAAAGGAGTGTAGGAGATACTACCATGCAAATCATGAATATTCAGTTTTCCTTCACACATGCTTTATTAGCATTGTTTTGGTTTGCCAAATTCTAACTTGAGTTGGAACCATGCTGCAGAAAGGCAAATTATGTTGTATTTGCTTTAGCCCAAAAGAGTACACAAAGCACTGGAGCTCTCCAAACCCACATCAAAGGTGAACGTACCCTCTGCTGTTCAGATGCGTCTGTCAGAAAGGATAAGCGTTTGCTGCTGCATGGAAGGATACTTAACCTGCCTGCTAATGTAGCAAATTACTTTTGCCCCTCCTGGCTTGGAAAAGACACTTGAAAATTAAACCTGTGTAGTGTGGGCAAAATGCAGAGCAAATGCAGGTGGCAAACAGCTCCACAGAGAATAGCAGAGCAAAAGGATGTAAGAGAGACAATAAATGTGCTGAAGAGATTTATTTGGTGGCAGTGCCTTCCAGCATGCAATACAAGAGGATCGCCTCGAACAAGAACTTGCTCTTCTGCTCCTTACTCTGCTCAGGCAGGAACTAAGCACAAAGGACTCCCAAGCATCGTGCAGGTCAGGGTATGGGGAACTTGTTTTGCCTAAAGTCTGTCCCAATCAATTACTGTCAGGCTGAGAACTGGACTTTGCTCAGTTTGTACAGCTAGCCTCAGGCTCCTGTAAATTACTTTGATCTACATGGATCCCTAAGGATCTCTTAACTTGTGAGTTGGGCTCCGCAGCCTGTTCCACGAAATGGAAATCTTTTTTTTAGTGACAGGCCTTGCTGCAAAGATCCCTCTGCTCCTTATAGCAGGAGGTGGTTTTACACTCGTAATCACAGGACATGGGATTTCTCTAAGAAGTAAATTTCCAGCAGGGTAAATACAATTAAATGGTGCACTGTAAATGCCATAGATGAAACCACATCATCTATTTCAATTACAAATTTATATCATTACTTTATAAATGCATGTTTTCTTCCTATAGTCACCACCCCAGTTGAGGGCTATGGCATTTCCTACCAATGATGACCAGCTGGGGTTAATAACCCGTCATTGTACCAGAGGTTATCATCTCTCAGCAGGATTTTTTTTTTTCCCTAGGAAATTTCCTGTCTGTGGGTCTGTATTGCTTAAATGATACTGCTGCCTTAAATGTCAGCTGGCATACAGGGATGCTCTTCCGGCTTACTCAGCTTTGTCTGAGAGCAGGGTGGGAAATTTTCTGTCAGTTTTGTTTCTCATGGAAAATACACTTTTCACAACATAGATTTGCTTCAGTTTGGGGAACACTGACGTCAGGGATATTTGGTTTAAAGGTTCGCTCTTTTTTTCTTTTTTTCCTTCTTTCTTTTCTGTTTTCTTCTTTTTCTCTTTTTCTTTTCTCTTTTTCTTTTTTTCTTTTCTAAGTTAGATTGAAGCTTAGAGTCAAAATCTTCCATTTGTAAAAAGCTTCCATTTCTGTGTGGGAAATACCACATATTTTGGTGGTTCCCTCCCTCCCAGTTCTGCAACAGGAAACTACGATGTAGTACACATGGGTGGGGAAAGGGGACAGTAACAAAAGTAAATGCTTTCTGCACAGAAAAAGTTGATTTTTCTGCAGCCGGAACATGTATTTTTTTCTTTGGTTGGTTGGAATGTTTTTCCTACTGCAGTGCTTTGCTTTGGGGGAGGGGGAGCATCCCTTGGGCCCAGGTGAGCTCACCTGTTACTCCTGGGACTTCAGGTCCATGAGACCAGCATTCACCCTGGGGTAACCCTTTTTGTGCAGACAGCTTCCCTGCAGGTGGTCTTCCCCCACTGCTGGTGTGTTATGGGGTGCTGTGGGAGCTGCAGGTAAATCAGAGAGGAAAATGAGGCTCTTTGGCCCCAGGGACAGCTCAGAGCTTCAACTGTTTTGTAATGAAACACTTTTGTCTTTCTGAACAGAGTTGTTTCGATGTCACTTACTCCACAAGTGTAGGCCAACTTGAAAAGAAAAAAAAAGTGATTTCTATATTTCAGTGTAGCAAACTAAATGTTGAATGCTGGCATTTTGCTCAGGACTGAAACTTTTTCAGCTGTTAAGACAAGAGACCAGGTTTAGATGATAAAGTATTTGTGGTTTAGCTTCCTAGTTCCCCTCTCGAGGATTTACAGTACTGTAAATCTTGACTAACGTCATGTAAATCCATAGTAATGTAACTATATTTATTTCCCTCCATGGAGCTGTCTAGATTTACACCAGTGAGAATGAGAACAGTATTTGGCCCTTTAATATCTATCTCCAGATAATAAAAGTCATATGAGGGTTTCACTAAATATTTGGCAAACCTACTAAAACAAGCCCAACAAGCTACGCAGGACGTAGATTAATTTCCTCCACCAGCATCTGGGTTCAGCATTATAATTAGCAGCAGATCTCCTAGTGATATGCCAAACAAAGATGTTTATGTCAAATAGCTATTTCTTAAAAGAAAAAAGAGAGAGAAGGGGGAGCTTAAGTTTATTGAATACCGTGAAATCAGCCCACATTGCTGCCTGGGTGATAAGCAGGCACTGCCAGAGGTGTTTACAGATGGCACAATTTTCAGTGCTGGTATTCGGTTTGTGCTTGTATTAGGCATCTGCTTTGTGGGGCAACAGGGACTTAAAAATCTTCTTTCGTCCTTACCTCTCCTAATGGCTGCTTGTCCCACTTGAAACTTCTCTCTTGATCTCTTGACATGTGAGTCACACTTGTTCCCTTGGACTCATTCAGGATTTTGTGTTAAACCAGCTCTGCGTGTTGAATGCACCTCATACGAGTGATAGGCAATGCTCGGAAAAGTTGGCATGGGAGCTCCCTCCCTCAAACACCAGCCAAAGTATTCATATCCACAGCCTGCTGAAGGCTCTGCGTCCCCTGGACTGCCAAAGCAGGGCTGTGATCTGAGAAGAATGAAGTTCTTGGTGGTGTTTGGGAACAGGGAGATCCCAGGCACTGCCAGGAGCTTGGGGAGGCGAAAAGAAGGAATGAATCAGACCTCTGAAGGAGTTTGAATCACTAGAAGCAGATACAGATCTACATGTGGCCTTGATAAAGGAGACTGACCTTTGTGTGATCAAGCAATCATTGTAACACAGCACTGCAAGGAGTTAATGTAATCTGGAGGAGTTCTATGAATTTCTGGAAAGACTCAATGAAATCATCATCTAAAATGATCGGGAATAATCAGAAGACAGATCTGGCAACTGTTCTAGAAAGATTGAGCACAAAAATGACCTTGGGCCTGTAGCTGTGGCACACTGATGTTTGAACCTTCAGCTTGCGTGCTAGAGGGCTGTATCTCCATCAGAGGCAAAGGATGCTTTCACTCATTTATAACCTAGAGATATTAGACATCATAAAAAGTTCAATATACCAGCATGGTGATAATATATCTGTTGTCTGCACTGCAAACTTCCCAGCTAGCATTCCAGGATTATTCGTCAGGCAGTAATTAGAATGATGCATTTTAAATCTTCTGAAATGGTGCCAGGAAGAGAATTGCTTTCCATTTTGAACAGTGTTAGTGGTACAGCTGGAAATGCTGCCTAATGAAAATACTTTTTAAACATCTCTTGGTCTGCGTTTGGTCCCAACCTGCCCAAGGAGCACAGGCAATCTCTTATGTTCTCCTTGCTGGGTTGCAGAAGAATTACTTAACAAGTTGTCAGTGCTGATTACACATATGGAGGAGTCCAGGCTGTAACGCCACTGAACCCTACTGCAAAGAGCTAAAAATGGTACCTGGTGTGTAAGTGTATTTGTAATTTTGCCTAATCATCGGACATAATGCTTTCCCCTGCACCCAGTGTGACCTCCCAAAATCTCCAGTGGGACTGATCCCCCATTCTGGATCCTAATTTAGAGAGCAGCTGTGCTGATCAGGACATTTGTTACCAGGATTTTAGGTCACCACAATACAAAGAAGACAACTGTCATTTTAGAGGTTTGATTTTTAAATACCGATGCAGAGATGCGACTAGGAAATTGATAGACTTGTCAGGCCTCAAACCGTGGCAGAACAAGAATGAGTATCTAGTAGTAGAGTTTAAAATAAAACTTTAAAAGGTAGATTTCAAGACAATATTTACTGGACTTCTCATAACGAGCTTTAATCATTTGTGATCAAAACTGCCACGTCTACAATGAAAGATATCTTAATATTTAATTTGTTTATGACCTCTACGTAGGAATTAAAGCTCTGGGTCAGATCGTGTTACTTTAATCAGAGCATTAGTAATAATAAAATCTGACTGTAGCTATATTTTCTCCTGCTCGGGTTTCGGAGTAGCATCCAGTTAATCCTGGGTTTTAGAAAAAGGTGCTGAATGAACAGGTGCCTACATGGCCTCTTTCCTGCCCAAATCAGTAAGAAAAACTCTTGGTAAAGCAAAGATAAATAGATTTGTCTATTTAAAATATTCAGATCTTTTCATCACACTAGCAACTAGTGTGTGGCTGTGTTTTCCACTAGATAGGAACCTGTCTTCCACTAGACAGGAATCTTGAGATTCCAATGACCAGTCTTTGGGAATGTCTTAATGGGTTAATGGCTTGTTAAGGTTCTTTAATTAGGTTAATGGTGTAATGGTTTATCACACGTTCTTTATACTGAACACCAGGTCCTGAGCTGGTGTAAATCAGCACAGCAAGGCTAACCTGTGCTGATTTATAGCAACGCAGGAAAGCTGAAGGAGATTAAAAGGGTGTCATTGTCCTGTAACAGAGCCATGTGTATGCATGCTGGAGGTGGTTTTGCTTCTTAGCCCAGTTCTCTTGCCCTGGGCCTCTCACACTGTACAGGCTCTTAAATGTGACCCCTATCTGAACACTCAAATCTTCCCTGGAGTCCCCTTGCCCACTTTTACTTCAGTTTGCATGATTTCTGCAATAGCTATAATTGCTTTTGTGCTTCCTGTACTTCCACAGGGATGGAGACACGGTGAGGGGACCCACGTGGCTGCTGCCTTCAGACTATGGGAAAGAATTGAGGTACCATCAGCATGAAGGCCGTTGCTGACCGAAGACCGCTCGCTGCTTGTCCCTCACTGGTTCCATGCTCCCGTCCCCACAGCACCCTCAGCCTCACAGAGCGCCCTCAGGGAGTGCAGGTGGGGAGAGAACACCACCAACCCACAGCGTTTGTCCCTACCTGTGGAGGAAGTGCAGTGTGCCTACCTCATGGCAGAACACTGAGGGGCTGTGGCACGAGCAGTGAAGAGGCAGAACAAGACTGGTCCTCTGTTGCCCGGGTGTCGCTGCACCGTAGCTGCCTGGTCTCAGAGGCTGCCGTTAAATGCTGGGGGCAAGGAGGGACAGTGCACACATCTCCTTGGCAGGCAGACAGCAGCAAGGTTGCTGGCTCAGGGTGGTGTTTGTCCCTGTGCCTGGGGAGAAAGACCCCATCTCTGTGTGTTTGCAAAGTAAGAGGGAAAGGAGGATCTTCTGTGTTCCCTTTCTGCAGCACAAGGTGAGCCACAGTTGGCAAGCAACTGGGTTCCTTCTGCTTTCTTTTCCTCTCACTTTCTCTCTGTAGTACGAAAATAGTATCAGTAACACATTTATATCCTTCAGGAAAGGTAACATGTGGACAATGTTGCAAAACTCCAGGTGGGAGCTGTGGCTGTGGTACAGAAATGACATATGTAAAAGTTACCAAATATACACAGAAGCTTTGAAGGAGAAAGGTGTGATTTCAGAGAAAATTATCTTGTGCTTCCTGAGACAAATGGGAAACCAGGTTGCTTGCCCCTCATGGGAGCTTTCATGGCACCGGATTACTTACAGTTGGCCCCAAAAGTCCATATATGAGGTGAAGGACACCTAGCCAATGTCTGGCTCTCCTCAGTAGATCCAGATATTGCTTGGTATCTAGGTGCAGGGAAAGACAAAGGTTAAGTCTAGTGGTGGCAAAGGAGAAGGGAGAGCTGGGAGGATGACAGACCTCTCTGGAGGCTTTCCATGTTCCCAGTCCCTGGGATGGCTCTGAGCCATCTCCTGTTCCCCAAGACTGCTCCTTCTGCTCCCAGAACCACCATCTTCCATCCGCATGGCTCAGCCCTCCTCACTGTTGTGTTTGCTAGTCCCCGTGGACTCTTGCCTTGAATATCTGGTGTATTGAGTGTCAGGGGGTGGTAAAGGCTGAAGAGACATGGTACATGCTCTAGCTGTGCCCATGACCCAGGTCTCTCATTAGCTGTATGCACTGTCTTTGCTAGAGAGTTTGCTTGCAGGCAGGGGCAGCTGCATGAGGCAACAAGGAGCTTGGCTTCACAGTGCCACCTTCCTGCAGAGCTTACGTGGAAGCAAGAAGCCTGCAAATCCTACCCATGGTGAGCCTGTTCTGTAGCTCTGGGCATGTCCCTCAGCAGTGCATTGGTGCAGAGAAGAGAATTCAGAGTTGTGTTTGGGTCAGGACAGGGCAGCTGGATCCTCAGTTATTTACAAGTTATCTGTGTGCATAACTGCAAAGGGCAGTTGGTTGCTCTGCACGTTATCATGAACGTTGCTCTATCCCTTCTGAGGGATTAAGTGTGTGTGGCCTGAAGCCTCCAAGAAATGTCATCTCCCTTCCTGGTTTCTGACAAGCCATTATGACGGCGCCTGGACAAACCCGCCTATGCACAGCACCATTATCTGCTGATTGTAGCAGCATTTCAGAGCTGAGCTGATAAGAAAATCCAAATGCTTTTGTGGAAAGCATTTTAAGTGCAAAGTGAATTTTAATGAAAATGACTTACATGGATAGAAAATACTAAGCATTTTTTAAAACTCAGATAAAAATGTTTTATCCTAAGCCAGGTATATTTCAATTAAAGCCAGCATCCTGTCCACTTCCTGGGATCCACAGCTGCATTTCCGTTCTCCTCTGTATGTAGGACATAGCTGGTCTGCACTTTCCATGATGCACTGCAGCCAGGGTCTCCAGCAGTGACAGCTCCTCTTTCACAAGGAGTCCTGTATGATGAAGCAAGAAACCTGGACAGCTAACCCACAGAGGAGGGTGGGATATCCAAACCACAATGCCTGTGTGGCATTGCTGTTCTGGTACGAATGAAAAATGTTCTGTGTCTTGTTTTTTCCCCTCTGGAAAAAAAATCCATTTAATTAAAAATCAAAGAGATTAAAAAGTGGAGAGGAAAGTGGTTGATAAGTAGGAAACAAAATAATTATACAGAGCCAGTTAGAGGCAAGACCAGATTGTCCATCTCTTGGCTCTTGTTCTGTCAGTGGCTCCCTGAAAGTGTTCATCATTTGTCCATCATTCGTCAGAGAAACCCACACTGTCACATGCTGTAGCACTTAATTTCAAGTTCATGTCACAAAACTGGTGAATCTTGACTTTGTCAGGAACTGGGCTGAGCACAGAAGTCATCCCACTTGGCCAGATACTCTCTAAAACTTGTGATCTTTTCAGCACAGGTTTTGTCTTCTTTCAGGTCATTCTGCATATAGACATCAGAGCATAAGCTAGCTCCTTAAATAAAAACCAAGGCAAAGCACTTGACTTCAGAAGAATAGGAGACCCAAAAGGAAAGGAAGGGGAAAAAAAAAAAGACACTTAGGTACTGGATTGAGCAGATGCTGTGGGTTGTTATAGCAACTTGAGTTCTAAAACGGGAGAGAATACCCACATGCTACCACATCTATTGAAGAATCCACACTCCAGACTTCAAAATTCAAGCACCGAGGAAACACCTATTTCCTATTATTAAAAAATAAAAATAAAATCAACATGTAAGGCTTCCTCAGAAAAATTCACATACGTTATCCTGTGGAAGAAGAGAGATCTCTAAGATGCTTTGAAAAGGCTTGTGGTATCATTTGTTTATGATATTTAAAGTAGAGTGTGTGCATGCCTGTGTGTGTGATGTGGATTTCAGCTCGCAAAGAGAACTTGAAAGCTCTCCAGCAAAAACGTAAGCGCTCTGACAAAGAGTTTGTGGAGGGAATAACTGGCAGCAGCAGATACCAAGGTGACAGCGAGCAGTTGTAACATCAAACCTGAAATGCTTACCAGTTTGTGTACTTCTGCGAGAGATAATGACTACTCAGATGCTGTCTGTCTCTGTCAGTGCAAGGAAAAAGCACCAATTACTATCAAATCTAGGAGATTTCAGGCAGGTATAATTGAAAGTTTTCATAGCAAAATATCACGTTAGATGTGAAAATGCATAAATCAGACTCCAAGTTCAGGCAGAAGCATACTTACTGTGGCCTAATGAAGCAAACAGAAGTCTTTCTCTTGACTCAGCTGAGCACTGGATCAGACCTCAGGATACTTGCATGTGGAAGGATGCAAGGTTTGGGGTCTTTATCTGCTCCAGTTTCAGCTGAGTAACTTCTGTGGGAGGGCAATAGCCTGAGATACTCCGCCTGAAATGCCACATTTGGATATTATTCCCTATTTTTGTTTTATGGCTTTTTTTTTGTCAGACTGTTTGCACTGTAAGTGATCTGTGAATTGATGCCTTGGGTAACCCATCCGCCAGCTGGCTTTGCATAGCAAAAGTGGAGCAGCTCGCAGCACTGTATGGAGATCAGTTGGTGCTCAAATGAGGGCTGGCTGTGGGGAAGGCGCAAAGCGAGCGGGGGGCTGCCCCTGGCACTCAGGGAACAACAGCTGGACAGCAGGAGTTTTTCCAGCAGAAAGACTGGACACAAACCATCAGTCTTTGCACCAGGGAGACTGCGGCCCTGCTCCAGGCCAGCCCAGCTGGCTTGTGACCCAAGGGGTGCAGCTTCGGGGTGCTTGCGTGGGTGCTTCTGGTGTGGGGCAGAGCTTGGGCAGCCCTGGGAGTGAGCGAGCCTTGGTGCCTGTCCTGTCACTGCTTCTCTGCTGCCCAGCAGGGGTGAGGCAGCACAGGATGAATTCATCATGGCAAAATGTAGGAGTCTCTCAGCTATGGCAGTGAGCGATGTCATGCATGGGTTTTGAGGCAGACTCCACTGACTCCTGTGGCAGTTCCTGCAGGTAGGAGGTTTTGTCTGCACAGAGCTGCTCTGAGGAAATGAGCAGTAGCACTGAGTTTAAAGTGGGAACCAGGAGTGGAAAGGTTCCTCGCTTACTGCTCCACTTGGCTTCACCGCGCCTCTGCAGCTTGTGCTGCAAGAGCAGCATTTGTGGCCGAGATCTGCATGTGCCACTGAGCAGAAGCCATGGTGGAGTGCTGGCATATTTATGGGCAGAAAAAGTCACAAGATCAACGGTTTTGCCTCTGTTTTTTAACTCCAGTTCCTAACGTCGATGTTTTACTGTATGTATTTTGATTGTTTGATGGGTGCTGGGGTACATCCCCTTTCCCTGAGGGCACTATGCTCCCCCTGCACACGCTGCCCCATCAACTCCCCGGTGGGCTGGGATGGCTGGCTCAGGGGAGAGCAAACCTATGGGGGGTTGAGGCCTTACTTGGCTGCTGCAGGAGTCTGCGGCTCCTACAGCAGGCCCCAAAGTCACTCCTCAGTGTCTCTGAACTTTTCTCTCCTACCTTCCTCTTTCCTACAGGTATAATTTTCAGTAGAAGCTAGCTTAGGTCAGCTGTTTTTTTGTAGTCATCTTCCAAAAATAGTGCATCTGGTCAGAATTTTTCTTCTCTCTCCCTTTAATTCAAATACGGCTGAAAGACGTTGCCCAAACATACCTCCAGTAGTAATAATATTTAACGATACATCTTCAGACAGAAAAGAATATGGAAGCTATTAAACCCAGAGGCAAATATTTTCTGAGTTATGAGTGTGAGAAAATTGAGTTATAGGTAGAATGTGTTTTTGCAATCTTCGTAGCAGGTGTTAAAACCAGTCTGCTGAAATAATTATTTATTTGCCTTAAAAGTGTAACCTTGGCTTTTTAAAGCTATTCTGGAGGGAGTGTAGAGGAATATGTTTTCATCTGTGAATGAATTAAGCAGGAGTTGGGGTATGAAGAAGAGGTAATAGAGTTAGTGGAAAGAGGAGGTATGGTTTTAAAAATAATTCCAAACACCAGCCAACCAAGAAGAACAGAATAATCACATGAAGTGTAGATTTTTTTTAATTTGTTGGTGAATGGCCAGCCACTAGTGGTGAGCAGTCCATGGTACAAACTCAGCTACTTGTCTAGTGTTAGTATTTTGTGGAACAGCTGTCAGCTTTAATTCTGAGAGATTTGAGAAAAAATAGGCTCTAGGAAAGATTTCTTCTGGCAAAACTGGCACTAGCGTTGTGTTAGACATGGTGCAGTCACTGCGTGAGCTAACTCGCATCTTCTGCAAAGTCTGTAAGTGAAAAGCTACCATGTAGTGCTTGCTCTTGTAGTCTCTAATGGATTTGTCAGAGAAGCTTTTCTTAATGGTCATGTCTGTCAAGCTGGATGATAAACACAAGGTTGTTTTTCCTCTCTGCAGAAATCAATGTCAGGGATGGGAATAAAGGCAACAGAGGCAATGCTCGTACAAAACCAGCCCAGCAAAAGGAAGGTGTCAGCAGCCATGGGCGTACCGAGAGGAGCACGGACACTCAGAAGATCTGCTGGCCAAGTGAGCAGTGAGTAAGTGTGTCGGGTCTCAGCAGAACACCCTTCTCAGGGACACGGGGTCCCAGAGCCTGAAACAAGAAGATCCCGCTCAGTCCACGGGAGGGAAGCTGCAGCTTTGGTCCTGGGCCTCTGCCATAATGCCAGCTGCCACAGGTACCTGAGCAGTGGCAATGCCCTCTGGGCATGAGAAGCCTCCATAGTCAACTGTAAATGCTCTGGCAGTGAAGATCTAAGCAGTGCCAGATGAGAAGCTCTACATTGCCGTCTCAGGAAACATTTCTGAGATGGAAAATGTGGGGACAAAATGGAGACAAGTGGAAGTTTCATTCTAGTAAAAACAAGAGCTCTGCCCCAAGTCAAACCAAAGGGCAGTCACACAAACGCAAATCCCTGCTCTGCCTGATGAAACCCAGATTTTTTTTGAGGAACCATCCATAGTTTCCCTCCTTAGATTTCATTTAGACAGTCTCATTGAGGTTGAGGAATAACGTGGGAAAGAGGTTTTTTCTGCTTAGCAACCAAAGAGGTCCAGACTCCCATTTCACTCCCAGTGGAGACAAGAAGATTGAATTGTTGAGTTTCAACTAGAAAATGGGATGCAATCTTCATTCTCGTGGTGGGTGGTGGAGTAGGGAAGGAATAAAAGACCAGATTTTGTCCTTGAGCTTACTAAAAACCCTTCTGAGCCTTCTTTGAAAATAATTCCTGGCACAGTCAGCTTTAAACCTAAGTTTGACTTTTTTTTTCCTCTCCTAGTACCAAACATGATTAGAACATAGTATGGATTAATTGCTCTGCCAAATGTCATTCCTATAAATCAAATCTGTTTTCTGACATATGAGTGAGTGTCTGAATACTCCAAGCCATTAAAAATATCTGCATAATTTTAAAACCTGCTAAATGTTGTTGTTTTCTCTCTCTCTCTCTCTTTTCACTCTTGGTACAGTATGGTATTTTACTCCGATGATGGGAAGTTGAATGGCAAGTTTCAGTCAAATACTTTTTTTTTTTTTGCAATCCAGTCCTAAAATCTTGACAATGGCACTTACAGTGGAAATGCCACCAACTGTAAATTTACACACGGACAAAACTTGGCATCCTTAATCAGCTCTTCTTCAGACATAACTTGTGGGATCTGTGCCCACATTCTCTCTACAGGAATTGGTGTTATCCCACTGCTCAAGTATTCATGTTTTAGCGCTCCAGGTGTATAACAGTGTGTGGGACAAAGTCTCCAGAGCTCATCCTACTAGTCTGTACTCTATTTCCCGTGTAATATGGCAAAAATAATTTCTGATGGTAATAATGACCACCCCTCTTCTGACTAACTATATCATGCAGATAGAGTTGGGGAAAAATTACCCAGCACATCATATTTTTTCTTTGGTAATGGCTGATTTGACAGAGCCAAAACACTTTGTGGGACTTCTTCAGTTCTGCCAGCTCTTGAGAGGAGTTAGCTGTGCTTGTAGACGGAGCTGTTTCTGACAGCGTGCTGGGGAGCGATGTTTGCAAGTGGCTTTTTCCCTGCCTCCGTCTGTGGCCCCTGGCAGTCTGTTCACCTTGGCCTGGGTCACTGTCATCCTGGACTGGCTCACAGCCTGCATGACAAACCGAAAAATTCATTTGGGATCACTTAAAATTAAACATTTTTTACTGCTCCCTCCATATTTCCCCTCCTACGCAGGGGGAGAAAGGGGGACGTAGTTTTCTAACAGTTTCTGTCCTGATTTAGAGGAGTTATTTTTTTAATCTTTCAGCAGAGGAAATTCAGTTTCCCACTCATTTTTCTCTCTCGCTGCTCCAGTGCCTGGACAGAAAGATGAGTTGCTGCATCTGGCCTCAGCCAGGCCCAGAGCCTCCTGGAGCCCACAGGGCCCTTCCTTGCTCAAATGGGTTTGTGAGCAAGGCCTGGAAGGCCAGAGGAGTGACTGCGCTGAGGAGGCTGACAGGTTTCCTTCTCTGACCTGCTGCTGTGTCCTGTGGCCATAACAACAGATAAAAAGGTCTCAAACCATTTCAGGGGGCTGGAGGGGGCAGTCTGACCAAGAAAAGACGTACATTTCTTCCCACAGCAGAAACCGCCAGCCTCCGAGA
Source organism: Cygnus atratus (assembly GCF_013377495.2). Classification (NCBI taxonomy): domain Eukaryota; kingdom Metazoa; phylum Chordata; class Aves; order Anseriformes; family Anatidae; genus Cygnus; species Cygnus atratus. The sequence goes on from NC_066367.1 coordinate 852,096, forward strand.
TGGGCTCTTCTGGCTTACTCTGGAGCTGTTCTTCAAGGCAAGTGTTACATCTGCTCTGTGCCACCAGCATGTCAGCAGGGAGCTGGGGCAGCTGTGGCCTCTGGGAAGAGAGGGCACCCATCCTCAGCGTGCAGCAGAGAGCAGTACAACAGTATGTGAGCCAGAACCCAGAAGTCCCTCATTGCACACTGCAAACTACCCTAAGTGTCTCATAGTGGATTTTGTTCAGATCAAGCTCAGATAATTCAGTCATAAGGAGTCTTCCATGCCCACTGTTCTAGGATTTTCTTGCATTTGACTCTCTTTAGTTAGTTTATTTCAAAGGAAAATACTGCTTCAGAACTAAAAACTGGAAACTTTTGACATTCCCAGCAATTTTCTCACTTTTCAACAAACTGCTCAAATTGAATAAGTTCTCAAATATTTTGGTTGTCCTAAACTATATATATATATATACATACATATATATATATTTTCTGGAAGATGAGCTATGAAAATCATTTGCTATTCTACTTCTACTAATTCTATTCTACTAATCATTTGCTATACTACTTCTCGAAATATTTCTCATTTGTATAAATTCAAGTAATAACCACACAGCATTAAGGGGGATGCCATACTGCTCTCCACTGAAAATGGACACAGGTTATCATGTAATTCAGCTCAGACCTTGTGCATATTGTATGGCTGAACACTGTGCTATAATAAGGAAAATGAGTTTCTATCCTGTTTACCTTCTGTGGCATGGGACCAAATTGTTTCTCTGAACTGAAAAACACTCTAGCAAATGCTATTTCTCAGTTTCAGAATTTGACTAAACCCTAATTCTGTTGCCATCAAGATCTAAACAAATGGTGTAGAGATACCTAAGGGAGCAAGTGATTTTGTGTCTGCTATAAGACAGCGTTAAATAGTCCATTAGGAGCAGATGTACCTGTACCTCCTTCTGGCCAGCTATGAGTTCCACCTCTGAAGAACCATTTCTGTTGTTTTTAAACCAAAGAAGGGAACAAAACTATTTCAAAAGGCCATAAAGCCTGCTAAGATGAATGTGAGGGGCCCAGAAGAATCATCTTCCAGTTCAATGTAGCTTTATTAAAACTATCTGGAGCAAGTAAAGCAGTTCAAGATAGCGTGATCCAGCAAAGGGTGGTGGGGCTTGAGAGTGAAAGTGTTTTTGTCTCATCATTGATCTCTAGCAAGATGTTTCACCTTTCTTTTCTGGTCTCATATCTTGATTTGTCTAATTTGTATATTTAGACTGGGAACTCCATAGCTGAAACTATTCTGTCCTACATAAGAAACATGTGTATTCAGTTTCAGGGTTAATAAAAACAGGACTATTTCTATGGAATACGTATGTATAAGGGGAGACCTACTGATTTTGAAAGCTTCTGGTGAAAAATGCTTGTGTGAGCACAAAAGTTCAAAACAAGGCTATTATTATTCCATTTCCATATGAATGATCTAAACAATTTGTGTCTGGGCTTAATATGCAGCTACTAAAACCAGAGTTCATATTATGGGCAGATGGAATAGGCAAAGGATGTGATAGCCACTGTGAAATCTGGCTGTTACTTGGTGAACCTCGCTGGGTTAGGTCTCTCCTTCCACCTCTGAGCTACTTCTGTAGGAGGCCGAGGAAGATGTGATGAGGGCTGCCGCTGTGCCCATCTGCTCTGAGAGCTAGTCAGTGCCAGTAAAAATGCTGTTACACATTCTTGTCTCAGGTACCCAGATACATTTGTAGCTTCAATTTGAGCTAAAAAGAAGTGATGATAAGCCAATGTTCCTCCTCACCTGTCCTGCAGAAAAGCCCTGGGGTACAGCTTAGCCTTAAGCCTTCACTAGCACAACCCAAAACCTCCTGGGTAGAGTTCAAAGAACAAAAGCCTCCTCGTGCACAGCTGATACTCTTTCATCTGTCCTGCCCCATGGAGCCAGAACAAGGCAATAGAGGTCTTGAGAAAGACTTTCTTACCATCAGCTGTTCAAAACATCTGTAACCTATAGAATCATTAAGGTTGGAAGAGACCTTCAAGATCATCTAGATCATCAACCTAGCAGTATACTTTCCTTATTATTGTTCTTTATTTCAGAAAGGGCATTTTCTTCACATCTTTTCAAACTCCTGGCCATACAATAGCTTGGAAACTAGAGCAGGTAGAACAGCTCTTTAAACAAAACCTCTCATTTTGTCAAGAATGCAGCTTTATACAAATAAAGTAGATTAAGATTGAAGTAGTTTTTTTTTTTTTGCCTTATTATTTGTCTGTTAGCTTTTTGTTGTAAACTGAAAAATACTGTTATTCTGTAACTTGCTTCCAGCATCTGGAGTCATAACAGAAGGTAAGTTCTAACTTGAAGCAAAAGTAAAAGTTTCCTCTACCTTGCCCTCCATAAACAGCATTTGAAATGTTAAAAAATATAATAATAATTCATCCCCTCAAAAGGAAGTAAAGGTAAGACTTCTTTTCCCACAGCCAGACACATGTAGGACGTGTCCCAGGATGCAGATCTGGGCTCTGTTCTGAAGATGACTGTACCAAGCTGTGCGGCTGGTGGTAAATGGGTATTCCAGACAACGACTTGGGGAAAACGAAGGTCAAGTACAGAAATACCCCAAATGTATTAATCAGCTGAGAGGGAGAATACAAGCATATCATTGGTGGCTTAAGATTTCTAAAAGTTTGCATAAGAAAAGTAAAGAATTTCGAGCTGGTAGGGCTTTTTGGTAGACCTCAGTTTGACTGAAGCATTTTACCTCCTCTGGGACCCTGCTTGAGGTAAACCCTCTACTGCAGGGTTTGCCACCCCAGCATACCCGTAATACTTCTCTGCTTATCATTTTAGCACCTGTGAGCTTTTAAATTGACCGCTGAGGGCTGCCTCTAGCCTGATGGGGGCGAGGTAGGGGAAAGTAGTGTGTTTGGAGCACAGCAGAGAAAAATAACACGTTTTTCTTCATGAGGTAAGAACTTAGGCTTTCTTTTGTAAGATTTTTTTAAATGTTTTCGTTGCATTCTCGGTTTTACTTCCTTGATAGAGGAGATATCCTCTATTTGTGTGAGCTTGTATGTGCTCTGGGTGAGGTTGGAGAAGCTAGCATGCTAATAACTTCATAAAACGTGGTGTGAAAAGGAGTACTTTTGCAGAAAATAGTGGCAGAGAGTTGGATGTAGGAGTGGTTTGTTGCATGTAGCAGGTGGCTTGAGTTCTTTGTAGAGTACTTGCAAGGTGTTTTTTTGTTTTGCCTCTTTAGAGCCTTTCTTTTGTGAGTCTGTAGAAGAGAAGAACTCACAAATAAAACGGAGAAGCTGTGCACATAGGATCTGATTCGCTCTCTGAACAGGCCAGGCCTGCTTCTGTCTGGGCGCTCCAGGCAAGCAAAGCAGAAAAGAAGCTGCTGTGTGCTCCTTAGAGCAAGTGTAGGTGTTACTCTGTTGATTTTCAAGCTATCTAACACCAACATCCCTGGGATAGATGCTGCTGGGGTGGGAACCTGTGAGGCTCACAAGGAGAACACAGGCTCAGGGAGCTCCTATACAGGCTGGCTTGCCTCTCCCCAGCATGCACAGATAAGGGTGAGGAGGTGTAGTGCTCTCTCATGGCTGAGCTTGGCTAATGGCCAGGGCTGATTTAGATTCCTCAACAAACTACTGTAAATGAGTTTATTTTTCACCCCTTTCTCTCAAAACCAAGAAGTGACTCAACAAAACCTGGATGTTTTAACCTTAAAATGTCTTTGGTCTTTAAATAAGCTGGTGTGCAGTATCCTCTACCTGTCTTGTGCTTCCCCAGCCAGACTGGAGATTTTCTAAGCATGGGGAGACCTGGTGGAAGGCAGAGCTGGCTTGCTGCTCTCTAGGGCTCCTGGGCATTGCTGCTGTTAGCACGTGGTTGTTGTGGGCTTGTTACATCTGTGTGAACACAAGGGTGCCCTCATTTCTGGTCTCAAGGCCTGGAGCTGTGTTTTGAGAACCCTGAGAGGTGTATTGATGATGAAGGCTGTAGCAAGATGAGACAAAACCCAGGCTTTTTAAACAGAGATATTCTCTCTTCTGTCTAATCTAAGCTCTCTCTTTTGCTAGGAGGCTGGCTTGTGATTGCAAAAGACAAGCCCCCAAATGCTCTCTGTCAGAAAATAACTCTGAAGTCCTCCTAAGGCTTGCATAGCACCTGGAGGAGGAGAAAGGTCTGTGTGTGCGAGCTGGAGTTGTGCAGATGGCAAAGGGAGGCCTAGCGCAAATAGCAGAGAGAGAGAGAGAACAAGAGGGCAAACAATTGCCAGCTTGAAACAAGGAAAGCTGAAGCATTTGGGGACAGCTGTTCAGTGATGGAAGGAGCTGGTAACCATTTAATACTGGAAGAGAACCCAGAGAGCCTAGGACGTTCGAAGTAGCCAGTGAGGGGCTCTATGAGGTGACAACGCTGCTGTCTCCAGAGCCATGGTGAAAGTCTAAGATGATGGATGTGCTGCCCTTCTGTGTCTTGGTGGTGGTGAGAACTGCAGCAGTGTTTGGAGAAAGAGGAATCTCTCCTGAAGGCTGAAAGTCGACTTTGTATGGAGTGACTGAGCAGGTGGAGAGGGAACGTGACCCATGCGTCTTTGTGAAGGCACGAAAGCATTAAGGTGGGAAACATATTGTGCTGTTCCTTCTTTTCCCCTAGGAACTTGGGGAAAATTAGGTATTTTAAAGCCTCAAATATTTTGCTTTCAGAGAAGTGTGTAAATTGGGGAACATTTTTTTCTTGATCTGAGAAGTAGCAATGCCTCTGCAGCATAGGATATCTGTACATTTTAAACCCAGTGACACTGACTCGCTGACTTTTCCCAAACTCTAGTAAGTAATGACTTGCAGTGGTGACAGATAAAAGCTCCTTGAAGCTGGAAAAGCCTTTGAACAGGGAGCTGATGTTAATAGCAACAGTTTTGGCCTCATGGGGGTCCTGGCTTCCAAGAGGGAGTTGCTGTGCGATTGAAAAGATAAAATGAAAACTGAGGGTGGCAAACTTAAGCAGTCAGCTGGCATCAGGGCATAGGTGCCAAACCGAACCTTTGGTCCAACATGTGGGTATACTGCAAGTTGTGAAATGGCACTGTGGGGTTGTTGATTTCCCCTCAGTATTTCTTGAGGGGAGAATAGTTTAAAAAGCAAACAAACATCCAAACACCACCAGCAAAAAACCCTGCTACATTTGTAACTCAGAATTGTTTGGTGAGAAAATGAATAGCAATATCACTCTTGCAATGCACTGTTTACTCTAGTTTTGGGGACTGCACAGTGTAAAGCAGTCAGTAAATTAGTATGTCATCTGGTTGCTATGAGCTTGTTAAGGGTTACAAATAACTTTTTTTTTTTCTCTTCCCTGAGCTGTTCAGTTAACTTTATATGTTTCTTTTG